>NC_084773.1:17751349-17836349 GCF_028858725.1 Colius striatus
TTTGTGGTTGTAGAGCTTTTTTGTTGGAAATACTATATAACTCATTTTCTGTTCTTCTCTCTTTTCTGCAATCTTGAAGGCAGAGACTGTTTAACCTATTTTAAAAGCAAAAATGTGATATGGATCTGCTAGGAGAACAAGGTTTCTTTTTCAGTCTCCCATTCTTCTCTTTCCTCTTGACCAGAAACTTTTTAGGAAAACTGGTCAGAGAGAACCTCTTGGGTCATTGAATCCGACCTGCAACGTGCAGGAAATGTTTCATTTAAAGGTCTGTGAAGCATCTCTTCTGCTTGACCCCAACTCTTCAAATTATAAACCCCTTTCCCAACCCTCTATTGCAAACTGGATCTGTATTGAGAGACCCAAAGTGACCACTGTAGCGTGGCAGTGGGAGAAGGCAGCAGGGACTGAGGACATCAGGTTACCATCTTTGTATTCTGCACAGCTGCTCTCTCTGTGCAGAATCAAACCTCTGGTCTTGGTTCAAAGATCTTGCAAAAGTGCATGTGAATACATGATTTTGTGGGAGCATGTAATGTCTCAGTGCAAATTCTGCTTGCAAAGGTGAATATTTTTACTATCCACTCATTTCTGAAGTGTTGGAAGGCAAAGATATCTAATGTCAGCGGTCAAGTCCATGCCATACGTGTTTGACTGTAACGTGCAGAATCTATGGGCACAATCAAATATGAATGCCAAGAAAATAAAGCATAGTTTATATATAGTTTATATATATATTTTAAGAAAATGTCTCAGCATTCAGATGAAGGTCTCAGATGCAGACAGTTCCCCAGTTCAAGATGAACCACGTATATTGATTAAACCCTGCATCTCATTTGCACTTTATTGCATAGATGAAACCTGTACATAATCCAAACTGAGGTGAAAAATGACAGATGACTTTGTACAAAACAAAAGCAAGTAGTTATTTTAGTTCTTCTGGTCATTTTTTTCCTGTACTTGGTCTTGCAGCAGTTAATTTCAATATTCACATTAAGGTTCAACCAGAGAGAGATAATCTTGAATCCTAGCCCTGTTTAATCCAGTACTTAGTCTAGCGAAGTTTCTCTGGCTATACATTAGGATGAAATCAGAGTTAAGTGCAAAATATTCATATCCATTTCTCTGCTATGCATGGGATGAGAAAAAAAAAGGAGCTTTCAAAGCAAGCTACTTTCAGAGATGGTAATTCCATATGATAAGTTTTGTACTAGTGTCATATACAGCCAGTTACAAAATACTTCAAAATCAGAGGCATCAAATTTCATACCATTTCATGTCAAAGATGCATGGCTGAAAAATTCCTCTGAAAAACATGAAAACATGCCAAGTGCAGAAAAGTGAACAACTGAGCAAAAAGTGAGACAAAGTGTTACTAATGTCTGCCAACTGGTATTATTCACAAATACCATCAATCACACATGAGCAACCTCCATCACTGCTCCCCCAGAACACATAAACCCAGCTCACCCCTAATTTCTGGGACTGTAGTTGTCTTTTTGTGGTTAAGGCTCTGATCTATTGTTTGAAGATTTCCTCTAGTTCTGTGCATCTATTTTAACCCTAGCAAGTCATGTTGAAGATGTCAGTAAAAGGGAAGAAAAACCTTTTCAATTAAAGCAACTTTACCACTATTTGGAATGCAGATGAGCCCCTCAGTAACGAGGAAATTAGTATTTTATGGTGAAGCATTTATATAGTTTATTCTATATTTGAACCATAATAAATTACATGCATTTTTTACAAGAATTATAAGTGACATGCTGTCAGAGCTGTACATGTACAGCCTTAGAAATATACATAATACTTTGAAAGCTGTCACATTCGGTACAGTTGTAAACATCACCCTGGGTTACCAAACTGTTATCTTTAGGTTTACTTCTTCGGATAAACCATGGGACTTTCGCACATTTCAACCAGAGAAAAATCAATTCCCCCTCAAACAGTTGCACAGCAGTTTGCCACCTGTGCTTAACTGCACAGCCTCCTGCTAGCTTGAATTCCAGTTTGGGTCTGTTTGCAAAATATCCTTGGCCATGGACTTTGTAGTTAGGTCTGGGGAAACACCAGAGTGATTCGGTGTCCTCCCTCATGTTGACATTCTTCAACCCAAAAGCAGCACTATGGTTCTAAATGAATCGTTTTGCTGAAGAGTTCAACTCTCTGCAATGTCACTTCTGTACACTTAATCATGAAATCCTTAAAACTGTATCAATTTCTGTTCATAAATTTGTTGAACTGTATAAAAAATATTGTTGGAGAATGGTAGCTTTTATGAGAGTCTCTGAGAGGGTTCAAATTCTACAGGAATACTTTTACTCTTGGTTATGTTCTTTAGGATGCTGAAATAAAGCTACCTCAAATGTTACCTAATAACTGAAATTATTTTTATAGTCTCTTGTGTATTCTTCTAGTTCAACGCAAAACCAAATACAAAAAGAATAAGGGTTTCATCTGGAAATTTAGTATAGGTAATTAATGAATTCTTCTTCAGGTTTGAATGAAGAAGAATTTAAACAGAGCTGTGATTCAACCACAAAAAGATGTGGTTAAATTGTGCCATCTCTGCTCCTAGAAGAATTTGGCCAGGATCCTTCAGAGACTTCTCTGCCTGCAGACATTTGCCCTAAAACAAACCCAAAGACTCATTGGGACTCAGACTAATGCAGAGGTCCTGCAAGACTCATTAGACTGGAGGATGAGCATGGCTAAATGAAGCTATTGTTGGAGTGGAGGGGTGTGGAACTCACTTCAATAGCTACTTTTGTGCAGGATGGGTGTAAAACCAAGTCTGGGGTCCTGAGGTTAGCTTGGAGTTTGGTGGCAGGGCAGGGTGTCCTGTGTCTGTCCATCATGTAGTGCAGGTAGGCTCTGAGCCTGACAGCTCCACCCAAATGAGAGTTCTGGGCCCCAGGGAAATGGAAGGTAAATAAAATGAGGCACAGCAAGCAGATCAGCTGCCATCTGAGCTCAGCAGCAATGGACCTGGGAGCTTGGGTAAAATTCAGTGCTTACACCACATCCCAAGTGACTCCATCTCTTTTTGGGAGAGCCCCCTAACAGTCTGCCAGTACTATCAGATAATGTCATTTTTTTCCACTGGTATAGTAGAGGTCGACACCAGAAAACCATCTCTTTGGAGGGAGTTGGATGCTTTTTCACCCCAGAGCACGAACATGTCTTTCTATTCCTTGTAGCTCTATTTGAGATGTAGTAGTGCCAACTGTCATTGGGAGTCTCGCTGTGGTGGGCTCTGTCAGAGCACCAACCAGCTCTATCAGCCCCAAGAGCACCAACCATTGCACACAGCGAAAGCTTATGCTGCTGTTACAGTTAGTTTCCTCCTCTCTTTGAACCATCTAAATTCAGCGTGCATTATCCTCTGTTATTTATGTAAATGTTTAGATTAGGTAATATTTTATTCCACAGTGAATGACACCATAATCCTCCTTATTCTTTTCCTTTATCATAAATATTTAGTTTGTTTTTAGCTTGTGGGACTAAACACAACATCGTTTTCATTACTGTAAAATCTTCCCCTTTTCTTCTCCTGCAAGCATCCCTGGTCCCCTGGCAGTACTCAGCCTCCCAGAACATGCTAATATTGCTTGCATTACTGCAGGATTACCACGGTGAAGTATACACTTGGTATTATAATTCATAATGTTGCTTTAAAAGATTAACCACTCCCATGGCTGTGTCTGATAATTACAGAGCAGGCTTTTTTTTTAAACAAAGAAGAGCATGCACAAAATGACTGGCAAGGAGGTAAGTGTTTGGGATGTGCTTTGTTGTTCAGCTTCAGAGAAAACCAGATGCAAAATTGATAAAGGGGAATGAGAGTGGGTTTTAAGCTGAGATACTTCAGAATATTAGTATTTTTACAGATTTATGTGAAGGAGATGGCACTGTCGACCTCTGGAATGTCACAGGCTGATGCAGTTGGCAATTGCCAGCTCGGATGACTTCCACGAACAAATCCAAAATCATTAATAGACCTTCCAGAGTTTTCTGGGCAAGTGAGAGTGCTGGTAAAAGAGCAATAGTTAGTTTAGCCTGTCAAGGTTAATTCTTTTTCAAAACTCCAGTCTTCCCTTGATGCCCTCTAATGGTTTTTTGAAACACCAAAATGTTTTTGCGCGAACAACATTACCCATTGTGCTTTAGCTAAATGCATTTCGATGTCAGACATACTCCTGGTTCAAAAATGCCTGCTACCTACCCATTCCTGAGGGGATCTCCGGGGAGGGGGTGTAGCCAGATTGACTGTAATCGGCCACAGACACAGAAAGGGTTCTTAATGTAATAAACCGATTGAGTGTGCAAAGTCACATTAATATGTGGAAACCTGATCGGCTTTCCTGAAGGGATCAGGAAGAGGTTTAATTGCTGAGTGACAAGAGCATGTGTTTGTTTAATTTCTTGTTTGTGTTTATTACAAAGCCTTGGGGAATGTGGTAATTTGTCCTATTGTTGCTTGAAAATGTGGGTCTGGCACCCAAAGCAACTGCACACAACAGACACTGGTCTTGCACCAAGTGTTGTTTCATCAACATTTACCACGTTCCCATTTGGCAGCCCTTAGAGCAGCAAAATGGGATTCTTCTTCCAGTCTCTCCTGACTTGGATTGTCCAAAGCCAGTCACACTGTAAGAAGGTTGGAAACCATGTACTTAAAGAAGGAGTTACTTACTGTTTGTTAAGTGAGAGTAGCATTTAAAAGCTGCTGCATGGTAGAACAACACTTAAAGGATTGTTCTGTCTTTCACAGCTGGAGATGTAATGGTTGTATGCTCCTACAGAAAACTCCTAAAAGATCTCAGAGCCTGAGGCAAAGTCCGTTGAAGCTGTTGGTGTCTTTCAGTTCCTTGGGCTGGCCTTTGATCAGGCACTAATGCATAGTGATAGCTTTTCTATACCTTTTCTGAATGGTGTTTTATCGTAGTGTTGTTCCCTGCTGTAAGGTTGCAGCAGTCCTGGGAATAGATCTGTGCTCTTGGCTGCAGCTGACCAGAAGCCTCAGTGGTACAAGGATGCCTCCATGCTGGGGAGAAGTATTAGATTTGCTGTGAATTTTGGTGAAAAGTCCCTGGGTAGCAACCATTCTAAATATAAAGCTTCCTGAAACCTTAATATTTCCTTCCTCCAGAATCTTGCCTTACTTTGGAAGGTAAGTTTTCTACCCCAGGAGCTCCACCTGGAAAAGCTTTCCTTCCTGTTTTCTCTAAATTAGCCATTTACAATACTGTCTTAATGGAGGAGGATGGAGAGTTCCTGGTGATTAGGGTTACAACTGGCTTTCCAGTTCAGTATCCAGCACCACAGAATGCATCTACTTCTGAAGGAATAGTCGTATCAATATACATTACAGGCTTGTCATAACTCACTCATTTCCTATTTCAAACAGGAGGAAATATACTTGAACATATCTGTTGTATCTGTCAAGACTTCTCATTTGTCAAACTATTAGTGGTCCCTCTGTCAACATAAATAAATCTGTCCATAAATCTTGACAGGTATAATCATTTGTTGCATTTGAAAGACGAGTCTCTAACATTAGACCCCTTTTGATTCCTAACATGATTATCTTTAGAGAAAGACATTTCAGATGCCTTCTGAATCTGGCCTCTGTCAAATGATTTCTCCGCTCTTGCTGAGTTATCTACTCTTATGAAGTAAGCAAAGGCATAGTTCCTGCTGTCAACTCTCTTGAAGACCACACGAATCATTAGTGTCGTAGCAGCTCTGAGGCCCTATCCTGCAAGCGTTTATGTTCCTGTTTGTCAGACCAGGCTCCCGAGATGCTTATTGTTCTTTACAACTAGGTTTCTCATTCCTATTCTGAGCCATTCTTCTGGCACCACTTGTCCTTTCTTTACTTTTGGGAAGCTATCAAAGAAACATTCTTTGAAGGTATTCCATCTGACGCTGACGGTCTTTTCAGCGCTGTTGTGGTTGGCAAACAATCCGTACCCATACAAGAGAATTAAGCCTCCGAAATGGCCGTTTAAATATGGGCTAGCATAACTTTAGGATTGAATTCCATAATACCAACACACGCTTTGCAAGCTCCCCTGCTGCTCTGGGGCATGCTGAGCAGCTCCAGCCTTACAAGGCTCTCCAGAGAGAGATACCAAGTGACCTTATTTCTGTGCTTGATGGCCTTATGTTAGTAATTTTGCCTGCCTGCCTAAGTTAGCAGTTATCCAGTATTCACCAAGCTGAGATATGAAGTGAGGGTCTTTGGCCAGAGTTTGGTGTCTGAGCAGACAGCTCTGGCATACAACCCAGAAACTGGTCTGTGCACAAGTGCCAGAAGGCAACCCGCACAGATAGCGTGGCTTCACAGCATTCCCTGCCACATGGAAAACCCAAAGCGCATGCTTTTGCAAACCAGAGTCAGGAGGTTGCTAGGGTTGGGTTTGTGGGAATTGCAGAGTACAGAGAGGGTCTCCAGGGAGGTCCTGCAGGAGCCAAGGTGCTCAGAACCCAGGCTGCTGCATGGCACAGGCATGCCCAGCTTACACAGCCATGGGAAATCAGCTAGTGAATGCTAGAGGGTCCCAAGGCTAATATTTTCGTTCAGTCTTCTGACAGTGGAGAAAGGAAAACTCCAGTGTTTTTCATAAAATGTATTTAAAATTCTTAATTTTCCCTCTTTCAACATTCCAGTCCTTCAAATCATCTGTGGTTTGCTGCAGCAAAGATTTTTAATTGATAGAATTTCAACTTATGCTCTAAAGAGACTCATTACTTCAAGTTCTTTAGCTTCTTGGGGCCTTGATGCCATACGGGTATTTCCTGCTTTCTTTGGTGGATCTTTACCACTGAAACTAATTTTCTGATCAGCTGCAGCACTAGCCTGTGTATCAAGAACAATTATTTCAGACATACTCTTTTGCTCCTAACCTTATGATGCTTTGTGCAGGATGTCCACATGCAGAGTATTAAAAAAATGCAGCTGTTACGGTTCCTATCTGAATCACAGCTCTCCATGCAGTCTGTTATTGAACAGTGACTCTTTTTTTCCATGTCAAGTCTCAACTGGATAATGTTTCACTGGAGTGGACAATGTAGAGCCATAGACATCTGAGTTGCTATACTCGCATGGCAGGCTGGGAGCAAGGGAGGGAGTTCAGGCCGTTCACATCAGGGCAGGGGATCTAGAGAAGTATTTAGTTACACTCATGTGCCAAATCTGTTCTAATTAAGATAGTTAAAAATACTTTGTCAAAGAGGAAAATTGTCTATAACCTTGCTGACAAAATGCATTGAGACTCTTGGCTTGTGATATCTGTTGAACCCAATGAGATAAGCCCTCAGCTTTTATGAGACTGCATGACACTGGGCACATGGTTAAAAACAGAATACAAGTTCATCTCTGTTCATATCAACACCTGCACATATTGATACCATTGGAGGCTCTGCAGGACCCTGTACCCTCAGGTAAGATCTCCTGAGGGTTTGGATTATGGACATAGGTGCTTAGATGAATCTACACCCTGGCCCTTTATATCTGTGCATATCAGTTCTCCCTGTGCAACCAGCATCCGTTAGATCTCACCACTGCTGTTTCTGGTTTCCTTTCTCTGGGCCAGGAAGGATGCTGAGCTCTACAGCTTCCTTTTCTGTTGACTGGCAAGATGGTACTTTGTCAGGTAACTGCTGTTGCCACCAACTGCACAGCTCACTGCATCTAGAGTATAATGACACCTTCTGAGCTGATTCTTTTATGCGTTAACCTACTTGGAAACAGAGGCTCATGTGCAAATTCCCTCTGTATTTTGTGAAGGCTGCAACATAAGCCAGATCTGAGCTGAAATTCCCCCTTCCAAGAGCCAGCTGAATCAAAATCCCCTGATGCAGACATCCCCAAATTTTATGGGTGCAAAAGATGTCTTGATCCAAATTTTGCAGTTTGCTCCCATCTCTGCTTAAAACATAAAATGTATGTTTTTAGGGAAAAAGGATATAAACATCTTGTTCATGTTTGAGCTGAGAATGTCTTTTTTCTGTAGGCTGTCAACACAACTTCAAATGCATGCAGCCTGTCCAATCTGACAGACAATTTGCATATTCGTGGAATGCTAACGCCAAGTTACTGTATACATTTGTACATGAAAGCATTAGAAAGTTTGAAGGATTAAAGGTGGAAATGTATCCCCCTCGGCCTCGATTAAAGATCAAGACAGCACATCAATAGATGGCAGACAAATAACCGCTGCTTTGCCGTTTGGAATGGCTTAACCCAAAAATAATCAAATCCAAGCTATTTCCTAGGACAGAAATAGCTGAGGGCTTTACACGTGCTAATTGCAGGAGTGTTGTTTTAGCCTTTTGAGAGTGTAATGTGGAGTCTGGCACATTCAGTGGGAGCCCTCTGACACCATGAACGTCTTTTTGTTCTATGCTAGCTGCCTGCCCAGGACACAGCTAGAGCTCTGAGGGCCACCCCAGAGTAAATGCATCAATGTCAAAGTCTCGGGCTGCACCTTCCTCAGCTTGCTCTTGGGTCCTGGAAAGTTCTTTGAGGCCAGATGGAAGTGCTTGGCCCACAGAAAAGTGACTTAGTTTGTGATGAGATGGGTGTCAGGAGGAGCAGCAGCAGGTGCTTAACGGTTTTCCATAGAAAGACGCTTGCTTGGCTGCATATGTCAAGATATATTTTGGAGCCTGGCTCTAGACACACTGATTTGAAAATGGAGACTTTGAGTCTTAAAAACAAAATATGCTAAAGATCAGGTTTGCATGGTTCCTCCTAAGGATCAAAACCTGATATTATTTATTTTACTTGCTCTAAAAAATAAGCTCAGTAAGATGGTCTGTGTTGGCCAATGAATATAATTTAGGACCAGGCATTGGCAGCATAGGACAGAGAAAGCAGGAGCTAGTCAAATCTCTCCCCCAGTCTTTGATCCAAAACATGAATATTCCTTTGATTCAGAAAGGGTTTGGCCAGCCTTTTTCGCAAATGGTTGCACGTCTCTCTGCTTTCTGGCTGGGGGAAGTGGAAGTGGCAAAGCCTCAGATACCTGGGAACCAAGAACTGAAAAACTCTCCTGGAAACTTCTCATGGTCTAACGAAATTCCCGGGCCAGCTTCCAGCCTGAGCGGATGTAGACAACCAGCCAAACTGAACCACCAAATCTGTCGAGATTCAGCCGTCATTTATGAAAGAGGACTGGGATTTCTGAGCGAGTTTGTAGGAGCTGAATACTCAAATCCCTCTAAAAGCCTCTGGGACTTTTGCTCCTCTCTTTCTTCTACTCCACTGAAAATCCTTCTCTATTTTCTCCAAATATTTCCAAGACCTCAGGCAATGCTTTCGTTATAGATGTAGCCCTCTACCAAAAACAAAGCACAACATTTTAGCTGCAGCTGCTGAAAGGGTGTAAATTGAACACACCTATCCGGAAAAGCCACAGGCTACACCAAAACTCTTGACCCCAGAAAGCCCTGTGCTGTCACGGGACAAGATCTAGTTCTAGGTACTCCACTTTGAAAACCTCAGCCTTAATGTGTTCAGAAAAAGCATGTTGTTGTTACAAAGCACATTACTTGAAGGCCGAGATGCCTTTCTACTGGGAGCAGCTTTACGAAGCCGATCTCTGCCTGGATGCCTATTCCAACATGGATCTGACAATTCACATGTAGCAAAAGCCCTCTCATGCATTCACAGTTTTAGATGACCTCCATATATTTGTTTAAAAAATAATTAGGCTTGCTTAGCTTTTGTACTGTTGCATTTTCCTTTTTTTCTTTATAAGTAGCTTTTCCTGTAGCACTCCCAAGCCAGTACAATGCTGCCTTTTAAAAGTGGTTTGTCTGTTACTAGGCAGTTTAAAACTTTTACTTCCTTGCAAACCAGCAATACAAGGAGACTAAAAAATAAAATCTCCTGGGGATTGTTTTTATAGTAACAGTGAAAGCTTAAAATGTTGCAGCAGCAGCCAAATTATTTTTCTCGTAGTGGAAACAATACCAACAACTGGAGCCTACATACAAAACAGTTTAAAGCTGCCCATAAAAATGACTAACAAATGAGTGCAACATTTCTTTTTATCATTTACTCTTTACAAAAAGTGACAGTTTGAAGGCTACTAATTTGGCAAGTTATTTCCTCTCTGTAGTCATGGCTGTTTAGTAATTAAAGGATATATAAACCACGGGCATGTCCATACTGGTGTAGTCTAATGTTTTTGTGTGGTTTAGGACACAGTCCACTTTCTTCCTCACTCACTAATGGAAAAACAGGTAGACATATGCAAAACTTAGCCATAGGGCAAAGTTTGATTTCAGACAAAAGAACATACTCCTGACTGCAGCCCAAGCCTTGTTTACTTTCTGCTACACTCCTAAATTGTTTGGAATGGGGATGTCCAAAGATGTGTGTTTACCTCAGGGCACAGACTAGTATTTTCTGCCATAAGTAAACAAATTACTTCTTGAGCATGGTTGAAAACAAACATTTAAAATATTAATTACCGATGCTAATTGTTGAGGGTTTCTTGGACCTTAAGTAATAACTTTTTAAAAACTATTACTAAAAATGGTACTTGTCAGCATCCAGGCCCCTCCACCACTCTGGAGTATGGCACTTACGTTCTCAAGTCACTCAGGCTGGTTTTGAAATCCTTGCCTGATATTTCATCACCTGTTTGCTGGCAGCAGCCCTTTCCATACCTGCAAGCAGTAAAACGTATATTACTCCCTCTGAAAGTAAAGAGCTAAAAATAATACAAGACTTAGTTTAGTCAACATGAAGACAAAGTAGAAACCCGTTAGTTCAAGAAACTGAAACAAAAGAGCTTCAAGCTTTGGCTTCAGGGCAGGCAAGTGCTTCAAATGGGACTTGCAGTTGTCACTGGTCTAATTCTTTGTCTGTTGCAGTCAGTGACTGGGCTCCCAGTGCAGGGGTACCCTATGGGGCACGGAAAAATGGTTTATCACAGAATCTCAAGGGCTGGAAGGGACCTCAAAAGATCATCTAGTCCAACCCCCCTGCCAGAGCAGGACTAGCTAGAGTAGGTCACACAGGAACTCATCTGAGTGGGTTTTGAATGTCCCTAGAGAAGAAGACTCCACAACTCATCTGGGCAGCCCCTTCCAGTGCTCCCTCACCCTCACAGTATATAGTCTGAAACCTTCCCAAAGCCTACATTAACTAATAATCACTCACTAATTTCCATTAGTACAGGCCATGAGAGATGGACCAAAAGTCCTGGTCCATAAGATTAAGCCAGTAACTATGCAAAAATATCTTAGTTCTGAGCACTTTTCAAAATGGCCACTGTTACTGTGAAAAACTCTGCTCCAGTGTATATAAAACATAATGGAATAATAACATCTCATTTGATTATACAAAGCAGTTTTTTTCTTTCATGTTTTAGTCCTCAAAATTCCCAGACTACACTACATTGAAACTGTTCACTTGAGAAATTAAGTACCATGTGTGATAAGACAGTCATGTGAAATTTTTAAGCTGTCATTAAAAACGATTATAATTAGGACAAACTATATGAAAATGCTTTAAAATTGAGACCCTGGTGAATTAAAAATTAAGGGGTATATTATGTATTATCCTGTTGAAGGGCAGGGATTTACTCATGTAACTCCCATTAACACTAATGTGAGCTGCATTTGTAAATCCTTGCGGCGAGCGTGCACCCCCTCATTTGTTTTTGCTGAACATCTTCTGCTTCCCCAGTACTCCAAAACAACACCTCTGCCTGAGGAGGAGGAGCAGAGCAGCGAGTCAGAGCTTTAAACTGTTTTCCCTCACAAAAAAGGCCCCCAGATAGAGCCAACTGTAGTTCAGCTAAGCAGTAGCTGTACTCCCATGAGTAAGATTTACTTATGAAAAGAAACTGTCACTGAGTCTACTCTTCCCTGCAACTCCTCCTGTGCTGTTTCCCATGCTTAATAACTAGGGGTTGGGCTGCAGTCATTTTTGTGTCTCCTCTAAATGCAGAAAAGCTATTGCTGGAGGTAGGCTTGTAAAAGCATTTCAGTCTGGAGCCTTCAAAGGGAGTCGTGCTCACGGCAGTGTGCAACTCCCACGTGGTGAGTGAGTGTGTGCCATCATGACAGTGCAGGCAACTTAAACACCTCCCTGCCCCTTGTGGGGACGATGCACTGGACTATGAGGAAGAGCCTATCCAGTGGCTTTGGGTTGTGGTCAGGTGAGGGATGAGCTGCTGGAGGTTTAGGCTGCAAAGCATTGCCAGTTTGCTTTAAGCCTCAGGATAGCCAGTGCCTTCGTTATGGCAACGACTCCATAATCTTGTGACTTTTGTATCTTAGCTTTTACTGGGAGGAAAAAAAATAGTAGTCCTTTTTCTTCCAAGAGAGGCTTTATTGAGTGAATCCTAAAGGTAGTTTGTTTTTCTCTCTTAAAATATTGATCTGTGTATAGAAATGTGTAGTTTTCACGTTCATGGTCATAGAGTCCTTCTCATGGTCTCATCATCCCATCTGCTCCTTTTTACACCCAACTTTGATATTACTAAGATAAACTAGTTCATTTGTAGCTTGGGGTTTGCCCAGAGTCTACTATTAGTACTCAGTAGAAGTGTCCCGTCCTACTGCTTTTATAAATGAACCCATGCTACTTCTATTTAAAATCCATTAAAAGAATGGCCATATTACCACACTATAGCTCACAGCAAAAACCCAACAGACCACAGCTCATACCTCGGACCTTTCTGTGGCATTGCAGAATTGTAATTATACTAATACACTACACCCCTGACAACAGATTCTCCCCTGGGCAAAATAAATAAATCTAAATAAAATAGATATAGGTAGAGTCAGTAGATCTTCTATTTTATTAATTAGCACCTGAGCAAAATGTTTTCCCTCCCTGTTGCCAAACCAGAAAAAGCACTGATGAATTTTCAAGCAAAGTAATGAATGCCAGGTTTATTTCATTATTGGTACCTGTGGATTCTGTTGTATTGCTTGTTAACAGATACAAGTGGGCAATATGACTGTTACATCAGGCAATAATACAGAAACCCAGGCAGTTCCTAAGCAACAGCCCAGCACTGATTCTTGCCAGCTATTCTCTAGGATTCCCTCAGATACAGTTAGTGAAGAGGAGTTGGACAATATAGTCTAATTTTGAGAAAGGAATAAAGCATGAAACTGGTGATTTTCAAAATCATGTTTTTGCAGATTTCTTACCAAATCAAAAGAGCTAAAATTGAAAACTGTCAAAAACATTTCAGCTCAAGAGCCACATAAACTTTCCTATCGCTCAGGCAGCTAAACAGACACAGCTATTTTGCTTCATACCTTGCCCATAAAAATAATAATAATAAAAAAAGATCATCATAACAGAGCCTCTTCAGCTTCTTGGACTGAAACTGGATTTTGTGGTGTTTCCTTTTGCAGATTCACTCATCAGTTTAGCCTAAAAGTAAAACATTTTTTTGGTCTGTTCTGTATGAATTCCACAGTCAGTCAAACCTGGTTGCTGATGGAAAAATTCGTATTAAGCCATTCCGTTTAAGCCGTATAGACTGTCTGTGTGTGTGCACACATAATATTGTGTGTACACAAGATATAAAGGCATTATTTCAAAGCAAAGTCTCTCTCAGATGTCACTAGCTGATACAGATTCTTAGCCTACACACTGTATATTGTAAAAAGGACATCTGCTTTATATATAACCAGGGGTTCAATGAAGCAGCAGAGCCGGGAGCTTTTTTATTATCCATAACTTTCCTTGGAATGGCCCAATCCAAGCTTGGACTCTCTCACTATTTAGAGAACACTGTTTCCACACTTTGGTTTATTCCAATATGGCACTCTTTGTCAAGTTCAAGTTTTGAGCCAAACTTCTATGAAGGATAGCACTCTTTCATCTGAGTATGAATAATTTCCTTTCAGAAAACTGTTTATATTTAGAGTAAATAAGAACAGACATACATGAACACTCACATACACTTATGGGCCCAAATGCACACACTTCCAGGAGCACAAACATGAACAAGACCAAAATATTGTAAACCAGATGTTCTCTGAGTTTGAATGCTCCATTAGTTTCCATACACCATGTAAAGGTTCTGGTCTGCTAAAGGAGTAGAAGTAAGTTGGAGTTTGCAGTGCTAACAGTTTTAGTTTGCTTGGGAGCAAGTTTAAGCTTGCTTGGGAGGTGGGAAGTAGTGGCTTTCTTCCCTGAAGGCTTTGCCTTTTGGCAAAAAACAAACCTGATGACATTTCCAAAACAAGATTCTGTGTTGATATACTTGAGTTCTGGGCCAAAATGCTTTAATTTGGCCAAAAAAAAAATTGAAATAAATGAAACTAATTCACAAGAGCTGTGGTTGCATGCCTTGAGCTTCTTGTTCTCTAGGTGTGAACCAGGGGCATCCAGGCTAGGGCTTCCACCAGGTGCCAATGCAGTGGTTGTAGTACAGCGGCTTTTCTCTCTTTTCTCTACCAAGGTGCTCCAGTTCTCAGGTGTTAGATATTTTTCAAATAAGCAATAAGATATGGTTTGAGAAACAGATGGTTTTTTGCACTCTCAAAGGGGATGAGAAATGTGCATCTCAATGAAATCCCTATTTTCTATTAAAACCCAGTTTTGGTGAAGCAAATTCACCCAACCATACAGCTCAGTCCACACAATTTCCGCGTATCCATCTGCTCCTCCTTCCCCTCCCCTCCCAATCTCCAAGCCATTCTCTGCCTGCCTGATATATGTTGACATGAGAATTAAATCACTAAGAAGTATGAATGCTTTAGCTTCAACAGCAAGCCAGGTTACTATTCCTAGCATGGAAAGTTAAATGAAATCATGCTGTGAGTGAATTCCTATTGATTTCTTCAGGATTGATCAGAAACATTTGTTAAACTTTTGTTTTCTTTCTGTCCTACATCTTCTTTAGACACATAGTTAAACACACTAAGGAACGTTTACATTTTAAAAACGTGTTCTGAGGTCTTTATGTAAACATACGTGTAATAAAAGTGACTGGTGATTTATATTATCTATATACATTCAGATACTTTATTTTCTAAGCCAAGGCTTTAAAAAATAGGTGCCTAAATTCAGACACCTAAGTCTATGTTTACAGTCTTTGGTTGCCTGATTTTCAAACATGTTAGTGCTCAGAAACTTTTTGTTTTCTATTCACTTAAGGTTCCTGGAAGCTTTGGACAAAAATTACATTGGGCTCTTTTTTCATCTATTAGAATCAGATAAGGAGAACTAAAGAGGATCGTAAACATACAAAAGATGTAAAGGCAAAAATGGCAAAATTATAAAGCCATGGTGTTTTCCCACATTTAATTGAAGAAAATGAGTTGCATTGGTATATGGCACATGAGTACAATCCAGCAGATTTATGCCTGCTAACTGAATTTGACCTAAAGCCCTCCTTCGAAGCATTTGTCTTTCCTCCGTCAGGTTCATACTGAGGCCTCCAGTTTCAAAAGCGTGTGTGCACTTCTGCACCTAATGTATATGCAGATTCAGTGTGACTGCATATGGAACTGGAGCAGCCACGCCAACAATTTTACAGCTAACAGGCTTTTTGCATGTGTGAGCCTCTGAGGGTTGTGTGCTGTTGGGGTAATTGCGCGTGTAACTCCAGCGGGCAGCACATGCAGCCAGAACATCCACAGAACCACAGAATCACAGCTGCATTAATACTTTATATTAAAGAAAAACCCAAACCAGAAAAAGTGAGAAAAATGCTACACTTTTAGACACCTGGAGCTTGAAAGAATAATAGAAAGCCCCTAAAAACTGATTACTGATCTCAAAATGACATGGTTCAGCTTTCAAAAGCTGCCCCTGCTTCCCCCTCCCAAGCACAGGTCACCCTTACATTTAGGCACTGTTAGATTTGTGGTTTTAATTACAAGCAAATGATTTTTTTTTTTGAGGCAGTAAACATAAATTGATGCTTTTCTAAAACCTAAAGGGAGAAAGTTCATATTAAAAAAAACACCCCACCAAAATACTAGAGAAAGAAAGAAATATATAACAAGAAAACGTTAGTGGAGCAGCTGTGTAAATAATATGAACAATGTTAAAGAATAAAAGGAAACTGCCAGAGCCACTTGGGATGGGGAGGAAGCCTAAAATCACCAATTGCTCTAAGGTCTTGCTTGTTGGTTGTGCCTGGTTTTTTTCTGCCAACTCCAGGTCTGCCTGAGAAGGTACTTTCTTGAAAGGCATCAGAAGGGAAGGAAAATTAGGTTATCCCATAAAATAATCTACTACTATTTGGTAAGGGCACAGGAATAGAGAATCAGTGGTGAACGTTGAATTGTGTTGTACTAAGTGAAAACTTTCATGCTTTGGCTGCAGGATTTGCTGGGTGACGTTGCTTGTCCATGAAAACACTCTGAACCTCAAACACTGAGCTATGCACCAGAGCTCCAGACCTGGAAGCTAGCAAGGTAAGAAAGGCATCCTCTAATGTCCTGGGGGCAGGGGACGTGTGGCTTTTTTGACCTAATGGGTGAGTTCTCTGTTCTTCATCTGAATTTTTAAGGGTTTTCAGGCCTTGCAGATAGACTAAGGTCAGCAGAGAAGAAAAACTAAACCAAGTAATGCACATGTTCTTGCTGTTGCTTAGAAGTTACACAGAGTAAGTCAGTACTATAAAGCACCCTGGTTTAGTCTAAATAGAGGTTTGGATGTGTAAGGATGGAAATTAAATTTCTGAGACTTTACTAAAAGACTGAGTGCTAGGAAGGAATCGTTGGTTAAATCCTAATGATTATTATTTGTCAAGGGTAATCCTTACTTTGTCAATGAATGCAAGGCTTTGAAAAGTAGACAGGGCTGCTCCCTCCACACAGAGACCCAGTGCAAGGTTGAGGCCATCCTGCTTTGCAGACACCCCTGTGCTTTGATCACTACAGAGCTCAGAGATACCTCTGGTGCTCAGGAATCTCCGGATTGATTTACTCTGGTATTTATGATATCACTGTGTATGAGAGATGGGATTTTTGCCATGCCCATACCAGTCCACAATGTGAACTGGATCAAGACCAGGAAGCAACTGATTTCCTCAGCTCATTGTAGCATCCACCCAGCACAGTATAGCTGCTCTGCCACGTACCTGATCTCTTGTACTGCCCCAGTCTTTGCCACTGCTAGCTCAGATATAGCCCTGCTGGCACCTTGACAAAGCAACATCACTTATGTAGAGGTGTGCTGCCATTGCTTTGCTGTCCTGCTATGGTTGTAGTTGTTGCTGGTACATGTGAAGCATTGCGAGCTGCCATCGGGCTAAAAGTTGTAGGAGAGCAGAGTTACGAGCCCATGGGTCTGACTGACTTAAACTGGCAAGGAGCCAAGGCTCTGCTGTAGATCTGCTGGAAGGCAGAAAAGAAACCTGGTGAAGAACAGTCTGAAAAGCCTCCCTTTGTGCCAGTATGCTAAGTAGAAAGTCACTGCTGAATACACATGGGCCAGATCCAAAATCTGTTTAACACTGTGGGAATTTTAGCACTGACTATGATGGCCTTTGCTGCAACCCATGGGCAACCTTCTGTGTCCTGGGCAGCTGCAGTCATCCCTGTGCAAGTAATTTAGGTGCATTATAAGCATGACATTACCTGCAAGTGCTCTAGAACTAATTTGTGTCAGTGACATGAACAAATCAAGGTACAGGGCAAAAGAGACAAGATCTGATACATCCACAACGTAAGTCAGAGGCCAAAAGAAATGTGAAGAGTTAGTCTGGAGAACTGTGTAAATAGCAAGAAAAGGGAAATAGCACCATTTGGGGAAAATTATCAAGCCAATGAAATTCAGGGGAGTTTAACCATTGATGCCAGTGAGACACATACTGACAGGTGAAGCACATGAATGTTATGAGCTGCAAATTTTCCAGCAGAGTCATTATTCCCAGCACAGCAACCTGATGACTGACATAGCTTTTGTCCTCACTCTGGTATTCTTTGATATCATCTTTTTGCATAAGGGTGGTTGCAAAATCACTGTGCCATCTCCTTGAGCAGTCAGGAGGGCTCATACTGGGGGAAGGCAAGGGTTTGGAAATCAGTGCTTAAGAACTGGAATCTTCCTGTATGCATTCTTCCTCTACTATGAAACAGCTGAAGCCTGCCTGGTGCCTACTCCGTGTCCTGAACAAGGGTTATGGGGAGAAGAAAGCCAATGCAAACCGTGTTCCAGCATGACTGCACTTTGAGAGGGTTTCCAAGGGAAGTCCATCTGTTACAAATGAAAGCAGCAGTGTGGGCTCTGGCCCTCACCAGCCCTGCTTAGCACTACCACAGTGCCTGTATACAAGGACAGTCATGCTCTTTTTGACTTTTAGGTTATTACCTGGGCCATCTTGGTGAGCTTGTCAAATGTTCTCTGTTCCTTTTCAGTCATGCCTCCATGCCCTCAGCTCATTATAATGTGGACAGACAGTTAGGGCTCGTTTTGCATGATGGCTTGACTGCAAGTTATACCCTTCCCCAAATTTCATTAGGATTCTCTCTGGTTAGTAGATGCTTTGTTGCCCTTCCTATGATGTGCAGTTGCTGTATGATGTCAGATAATAGCTGTTTTGGGTTGGTTTGGTTTTTTTTCAGTCTCCTTTGCCAAGTCCAGGTTACTTGCTTCCTGGCTGAGCTGATTTGTTACCTCAATTTTTAGAACCCACTGGTTCAGTAGCTGTGTGTGTGCCTGAAAACAAGCAAAACAAAAATTCTAACTGAAATCTATCTCTCCCTCTATCTAAGTATGTGCATAATGTAAGTAGATGTTTATTCAACAGGGCAATGGTGATCTTAGAATTTAATTGCAACCCAAGTAAATTGTGTTCTAAATTGCTGTCCCATCCTGTAGCTAGACACCCACAAAAAGATAAAGCACCTCCATGTAGCTTTTACCTGCTAATAGCATTTCTATCCTTGCAAGACCTGGCAAGAGAGTCAAAGACTGTTTTTTTCCCCAAAGGTATGTAAAGCATGCAGAAATGACGGAAAGATTAACAAGTTTTCTCTGGAAGGAGCATACATCTGTTAGGGTGAGGAGAGCCTTCACTGATGTGCCACTTGTAAATGCATATGAACTCTGTAATAGGTGCAGTGCTTTTGCTCAACAGCTGCAATCTTTCCATTGTACCTCTTTTGTTGAATTCAGATAAAAGCACTTCATCGTCAACAAATCTAATATCTGTTCTTGTCCCACTTGAAAGGGTCAAATGAAATTTCCCACCAGAGAACAAAAAACCTGAAGCTCCCTAGTGAGTTTGGGTGGCAACGTGCCAAGAGAGAGAGCAGAAGAGATAGTGCCTCTGATGCCTTGGCAGAGCAATAATGTCAAGAAGCACAAAAAGCGCTCTCCGGGCTTTGCACACAGTCACACAGCGAGAGAGGCAGAGATGGCGTGGAAGCCAAACGTCAGCTGTGAAATCGCCTCCCTCCTGAGCTGCTGAGGCAGATCTGCCTCCTCAGAGGCTCACATTCGAGAGGGTAGGTGAATCTATTTGGGGTTACTGTCTCATGATGCAGGAGGTCAAGAGACAGGGGTGCTCAGGATGGAAGGGGGAGCCCATTGCAGAGGAGGAAAAGCCTCTTGCTGACCTCACGGTCATGGGCAGTATTTCCAATGTACCTGGCTTTGCAGAGAGCAAAGGTTCAGGAAGCTGGAGGAGAAGATGGAAACACTTTTAAGTCTCTCTTCAGTCAGACATTGCTCAGGATGGTGGTTGGAGACGTGCCATATTGAGAGAATTTAAAAATGGCTTACTACAACAGTAACAGCATCAAGCCATTATAAAAAGATACAGACATCTTCAGCAGAGTTGTGGTGTACATGTCAAAGACATTTCAGACATGACACTAAATGCAGAGTCTATGGATTTCTAGCAGCTGAAGAGGGAAGCAGGCATATATTTAGCCCATTCAGTGCATGTAAATATTTTGCTAGGTCAGAGCTTCTGTGTGCTAACATGCCACACATGCCAAAGTGTCCATTTCCCAGGAGCCTGTACTTTGCACATTCTCTCAAGGCTCTGCAGCAAGGTGTTCCTATTTGTCTTGTGCTAACCATTTCTCCTAGTATCAATGCAGAGGCAGGTCCCCTTCTACTGCAGAAAAGAAGTTACCCTGCTAGTGGCAGGCTGCAGCCCAGCTCACCTCCTGATCTCTTCCTAAAGTCCTGGAACAAAAGCCCACAAAGAAGTTAGAAACCAGATGTGGTTAGAAATGAGACCATTTTAATCTTCCAAGATAAAATTCATGTATCTGTAAGCTCTTCTTTGCGTTATTTGCACAGGCTATGGAATAATAACACATAGAGAACTGTAAACTCAGGTCAAGCCTGTGGCCTGCTGAGGGCAGAGGATGGGAAGTGAAGGCACAAAGACAGAGGCACTGTAATGAAAGGACATGGAGTAAGCCCATCGCTAACACCCTCTTCCCATATCAGCAATTGGACTCAGTTATGAGAATAAAAGGGACCTCGGCTGCAAATGACTTAGGGCAGCATAAATATGTATTATGAATTTTAGGCTCAGACATAATTAAATGCCATTTGTCAGATCTATGCTTGTTTTTCATCTCATTTGAGTTTTACAGAATGAATTAACTAACAAATGTGTCTCCGATTCTCCCATAACAATCATTTCTCAGAATGGCTGCCTCGGAGCAGCAGTGAGAGAGTGACTGGGGGGGAGTGACCTTCTGCTGCACAGTTGTCACGTTCCAGCAGAGCCCTGAGTGGCAATGACAGCCTCAGTAATGGGGAGCCCGGAGTGGCCTGGCAGTGTGGTTGATAACTTGTTAATTTATTTAGTGCAGTGGTGCAGAGGCAAAGATCTGGAGTAAAGGGTGGGATGGGCTGAGCCTTGGGGTTGAAATGTGTAAATATCCTGGTTTGGAGAAAAAAAATATATAAGAGAGAAAATGTCTTGCTCCTTGTCATTAAATGAGGTTGGTGATAGGTGCCACTGGGCAAGCAAATAGGCAACTGTTTGTACCAACATAGTTTTCATTGAAAAAGGTACAGCAAGTATATGGTCAGCATAGGCATAGTTAGGGCAATAGAGCAATAAATACTTCTGGTCATAGGAAAGCATGTCTGGGGCACACCAAGTGACTGCCATTCTGAGCTGGGACAGTCATAGGGCAAGAAACAAATGAGCTCTTTGCATGCAACAGGCAAAAAGGAGAAAGAGTTAAAGGCTGTAGGTGAAGAAATCCTTTCATTGCAGTGTATCTGGAAGAGTTTTCTCACTTTGTTCCACAACATTGAAGCAAAGGTATTTTTCATACTTAGCAAATTATTACAGCCAGCGGATGGATTTGTTAGCTGTAACTTAGCTATAGTTTCTGACAGGTTCAAAAATGCTCAGAAACTTGTGGGTGATGCACACTTTAAAGAATCTGACATCTCCTCCAAGACTTGTCTGATGTGTTGTCCCCAGCAGAAGGCCTTCTGCAGCTGTGTTCTTCATGCTGCATAGTTCATCAATTTATGCAAGTTGTTCATCATGTCAGGTTAATAAAAACATGCAACAAATACTCCAAAGACAACTGGTAAGCAACATTGGCAAACTGGTAAGCCATACAAACCTGATAAGGGTTGTCCTCTGTATACCTCTGCAGAATTTATCCTTGGAATATCTTAAAGAAGATGGAGCAGAAAGTATTTAACAAATAATGTGCTGTCACTGGAAAAACAAAACCAGATGGTGGTGTTAATGTATCCAGTGACTTAGATGTAATGCCATGTGTCTGGAGGAAAACAATAACCCCTACACAGCACAATCCTGCAAACCTGGAGTCATACACATTGAGGAGTTCTCTTGTGGATAAGAGGAAAGAAACAGCAGCCAGTCATCAACAGGAGTATTGGTGGCAAGAGTAGGATCTCAACCATGAGCACAACCATCCTCATGGCAGGCTAAGAAGGAAAAGGTTATTTTCCTCTTCCCCAGCAGTGCTCCGAGGTCTCTGCAGCAACCTGAGCTGCAGTCACACTGTCCACTTGTGCTGCCTCCTGAGTGTTCACGGAGCCTTTTCAGCCACACGTCTTCCTTTTGCCCTTTGCAGGCCCTGCATGTACTGCTGCAGCCGAGCTGTGTCCTGTGTCTTCTGGAGGGTTTGCAGCACACACATGACACCTCTGCTCTTGACCTCAGTGCACCAATGTGCACGAGGAATTTCCCCTGAACATTTATTATCCCTGGTACCATAGTCAACAGTTGGCTGGGTAACTGAGCAAATTTACTTGAACTCTTTATTTCCCAGGTCTTATTTTTCTAAGGAAGGCAATAAATCAATGACAGGAAAAGTACTCACCAGGCAGAAATTGGGTAGCTCCATGACTTAATCAGCACTGATTAATGCCGGTCGGGAATCTATCTCTGCATTTCTTTGGAATACATTTTGGAAAGTCTCATAGTTCCTAGCAGAGTTTTGCATGAAAAATTAAATTACTTTCATATTTGTGTGTCTCCTTAACTACTGAGTTCCTTGAGGCTCACACCATCTTTCCATGTAGGTATGTACGGGCACTAGGAGGACCGGTGTTCCTTTGAGAGATGAAGGCAGGTAATAGCTGGGGAGCCAGGTCTGGATGCCAGGCAGCAGAAAGGCACAGGATAAGATGCTCCATTTCCTCTCTGGCTGTAACAAACTGAAAAGGCCAAAGATACGTCAGAGAGAAGCAGCCAGAGGTAGGGATGGGGGATGGAACTGCGTCAGAAATGGCCCCTCTTCTGCGGGAGTGGAAGAGGAGCCGCAGCTCCTGGGGAAGGTCAAGGCCGACCAGCAAACAGCCCGGGCAAGAAAGCCCCAGATGGATAAACAATGCAGACATCTGGCGGGGTCCCGGCAGCGCTGTAATTAGGGAGGGTTTGGCACCGGCTTCGACACTGCCAGGATTTCCCTTGTAATTAGCAGCGTGCAGCCCGTCTGGGGAGGATGTTCCCTCCGGAAAGCGGCTGGAACCAGGCTGCCAGTGCAGCTTTATCTCTGTGAAGCAAAGAATAACACCCAGTTAGTCTCTGGCCTCCCAAGTATGAGAAAATCACTAACTTGAACTCAACAAATATGAGGTGCTACCGACTATTCTAATTAAGGTCTGACTCAGCTGCTGACGAGGTTGTTTTTTAGGTGTTACTGAACAGCCCCCCAGCACAGCCATCCACGTGCACTGGGGCAGAATGGGAGCAGCCAGAAGGGAGTCAGGGCTTGATGTGTGGCAAAGGGAGAACAAATCTCCAAGCATGCAGGAGTGTTTGTGTACCTTTCCTCTGCACCAGCAAGTGAGGTGGGCACATGAGCCAGACAAATTAAAAGTGTATGATAGCCTCAGACTGGTAAGACAATGAACAATAACAGCTTCTATGCCGATCCAACCACACACACACAAGGAAAAATATCTCCACAATAGGGTTTTCTTTAAAAAAACACATTAAAAATCTGTGTTGTTAAAGACTTTAGCTACCTGTATTTGAAGATCGTTGTCTGAAAAGATGAAAAACATACATTTTCATTTCATTTCAGATTAGCATGGTAAACAGCTAGATCTGCTCTTTCAAGTGGAGCATTCAGCTCCATTTGTTAGCTTTGTTGCTGATATTTCACCTCTCTTTTATTTACTTAACATAGTTTGACAAGAAATTCTCAGTGAGATAATATATCTACATGAAAGACTGGCTTGGGGAACAAGTCCAGAGGTTTCATTGGGGCAGAATCGATTTACATCTTTGCCATTTTGGTCTGCCTCCATTCCACAGAAAGCTCTCTGAAGAGCTACCCAACCAGCTGAACATTTTTTGGTAGAAAAAAATATTCTATTTAAGAAAAAGTGACAGTAATTATACCATCAGTGTAAACCAGGATTGCACCCAATTGCAAAAAAATAAGTAAATCAGAAGTGATGGAAGCTCTCACTCTGTAAAACAATGCCCTCTCTCCAGCCAGGCAGGATGGCCCCACTGCAAGGAGTTCATCATGCAAAGCAAATTAGCAAATGTTCCTGTTGCTTCTTGCCACAGAAAATTAGACAAACTGTACAAGAGTCAGCTTGATTTCTCCTGAACCGATCCTTACACAGCAATCAGCCGGTGAAAGGAGTTTCTGAGGCTGAAGTAGGGCAGATGATGGAGGACATCTGCATTCTTCAATAAGTATCAGAAAGAAAAATTGCTCACCTGGTCTGGAAGGCTCAAGTACATAAAACAGAGCAGTTTCACATCTGGCCCATTCCAGCTCAAATCAGCACTCATACCCTGAAGAGACCCAAGTCACTGGGGTTTGCTGTTTCTGCGGCGTACGATGGGACTGTGCCTAAGGTTAACACAAAAGCAGCCACACACTGTAACCAAAGGCTGTCAGGCTACAGGTACAGCACAGTGGCTCCTGCATCAGCATCACTGTAAGATTTTACAACCTGAGAACGCTTTTTCAGTCAGAGGTCAATGAGAAAGGATAAAAAAATATGAAAAAGGACAGAAAGAAATAAATGGGGCAGAGAAATGAGAGGGAATGGGCAGTGAGTTAAAAAAAAGAGAGAGACACCAAAGTGTACTGAAAAACTTACCCAAAGAAAAAGCCAGGCCTTTATCATGTTCCTGGAGGAGCCTAGGTGAAATCTCCCCCTCTTTTTGATGATGGAGGATGAGGTCCTTAGGGAAAAGGGAAGTTGGACATGACGAAAGGAAAGGATGTACTGCAAAGTGAAGGAAAATAAGTGGGCAGTGCTGTAAAAAAATAACGATTCGGTAGCTAGTAGGCAATATTGTCATCTCTGCACACATCCAAGGACTTAAGTGACCCACTACTCTGGCTGAGGATCTGCTCCATTAATACTAAGAAAGAGCAATTTAAACCATGGCTTTTTTTCATTGTGTTTTATACAGGTTTGGGGAATATATTATCAAAGGCTCCAATTCTGGCCAAAGTCCACAGGCATCATCACCTGCGGTCAGGCCCTGGATAGAAAGATCAGAGCTATCTTTGCGTAGCCCTACCACCAAAACCAGATCAATCACAGGTAACTCAAAAGGGAATATTCTACAGGGAACAGATGAAGATGCATTTAGAGGAAATAATCCCCATTCAGGATGCCATTATTAAAAGAGAGATAACTATCAGAGCTGAGATATGTCAGGGCAACCTCATTGACACAGGACTGGAGAAGTTCTACTGTAAAGGTAGAGAAACTAGGTCAGTGCTTTTTGAAGAGAGGAAAGCTCAGGGTGGACATCATTATTTTATAAACGATTCTAAGGGGAATAGCTAGGAGAGATGTCAGAAAACTAGTGTGAAATACAAGAACAAATGGACAGGCTCTAAGAAGGGAAATAAAGAGGAACTGAAAGAGGCTTGAGCTGAAGGGATACAAACATTTCTGTACACGCTAAGTAGTTGATGCAAGGACTGGGTTACAGAAAGGGCTGATAAAAGCAACCAATAAGGGTTTGGGAAAGGGGAAGTTTTGCAGGGTACAGCCACCTGAGAGCAGACAAATCTGTCTCTTGATCTTGGTCTGTCTCTAGAATTGCCCAAGTTCCAGCCTCAAAATTACTTCGAGATTCACATACAGCAAATCTCTGTGCAAGCGCAATAGATTGCAGCAACAATTCAGTTTATCATCCAGAGATAAAACCCAGAAGAACGTTTGCCTTCTAATTCTATTAATATAAATGTAATTACAAGGGCTAATTCCAATTCAAATGTTAACTTATAAGGGTTGCTGGAGGTAGCAGCCTACAGCGAAAGAGATGATGCTGGAATCCTTACGTTTGATCAATAGTTCAGTGTTAATAGACTTTATTTATGAGTTGGAGCATATGGTTTGAAAATGAGCCTAATGATTAGGTTGCATGTGTATAGACCCACGTTTCTCTAAGCAGTAGAATGTTTGCATGTTGCAGTTGTCTCTAAAGAAGGAGCAAAAGCCTCTCTGTGGTGGTGTAATTGATTAGAATAGTCTCTATTTGTAAAAACCCCAACGACAGAATGCTAACTACCATACCAGTGCAAGCACAACTTCCACAACATGCTGCTTTAAACACAGATCAAACCAATATTCTTTGTTCTAAGTATCTAAGGTGTACACCAGTTACTAGGAAAAAAAAAGTAGTAGATTGAGGTAACAGCCTGGGGCACAGGAAATCTGTAGAGAGAGGAGAATTAGTGGGCGCTCAGTACATTTTCTTATATCCTCCAAAAGGTAACGGCAGAACTTCATCTACTAGAAATAAGCATGGCATTACTGAAGTTGATGGAGCTAAGCTATGGATCTGGTCAGAAACTGATATTCTAATACATATAAAGAAGGAAACACAAGGAAAAAAGGTAGCACAAGCATAACAGACACAACAGGCCCACTGAATAGGAGTCAAATGCTGAGATCCTGTAAGAAGTGTACTGCCAGCCCTGTTCCTTGGCACTGAGTAGTGTCACAAACCTTCCTCCTTTCTAACCCAATGGTTAAACAAGACAGATTTTTAAATGGAAGTGTGAGGAGGAAAGAATCTGAGTGTGCTGTAGCTCTGTCCCCTTCCATTCTGCTCAGCGGCAGCAGCAAAGTACCCGAGCCTTCCAGATCACAAAAATCCATGGCAACGAGATGCTCAGAAATTTGGAGTTCAACAGAGGATTTGATAGGCACATTTTGAGAACTTTCACAGTATCCTCAGATCAATTTTGAACTGCCAGGATATGATACTGAGATGAACCAGCCCATCTCAAGCACCATTACAGTCAATGAGACATTGACGTTGACATGGAACCAAGAATTTGTCACGACGCTGGGAAAGAGCAAAGATCACAGGAGTGAGTGATACTGATCAAAGCAGATGAGAGTCAGGAATGTTTATACAGGAGATGCAAACTCACACACGTACCTCGGCGATCTGAAGCCGTCAGAGTTAATATGCTGTCTATTAAAATTTGTTCAAATAGAGCTCCTGTCAGAGCACGTACAGGAAAAGTGTTTGTTAGGTCAATCTTACACGAGAGGAGCGAGGTGTAAGTCGGGGAGGAGCTGAGGCTAAAAGCTGGCTGGGAGGGGGTGCCTAGCCTAAGCAGTGTTATCTCTGCAACATCGTCTTCTCCCAGGCACCAAAGCCCAGAGGTTATTGCACTATGTGGACTTTAGTTTTATTCCACTATGATCATTTCTCACAATCTTAATAATATTTGAATGTCTGACATGCTTTAATATTTGTCTTTATTTGTCTTCCAGCAGTACTCTGCTAGGAAGGGGAATGCAATTCTTGTGCTTTACTGATTGTCTGCAGCAGAGATGAGATGGGAAAGGGGTTTCCTCTCTCCTGAGCTGCAGCACAGGGCTTTTGCCGTTTGGTTGCACCCTCGAGGGTCAGTGCTTGCAGGAGGACATGCAGCAGCAACCTATCAGCACAGCACCCACGGGGCTGGTACCACTGCACTCATCTTCTGCCGTAGCTTTGGTAGCATATGTAGCAAGAATACTAAAGAGAAACACTCTACTGAAGAAAATATGCTGGCCAATGAGTTTTGGTTTCTTGCTAGCTGCTTAGAACAGCATGCCATTGCCACTGCAGCTGGGCACTCTCTGGGAAGGTCTTTCATACCTGATTCCTGAGCAGGCTATTACTTGTTTATAGAATCATTTTGTTTAGAAAAGTCCTTTAACATCGTCAAATCTAACCACTAACTGCCAAGCCCACCACTAAACCACGTCACTCAGCATCTCATCTATGCATCTTTTACATATCTCCACGGATGAGGATTCCATCAGCTCCCTGGGAGCAGACTGGGACAGTGTCTAACAACCCTCTCAGTGAAAAAGTTCTTCCTAATCTCCAATTTAAACCTCCCCTAGTGCATTTGAGCCCATTTCCTCTTGTCCTGTCATTCATTACTTGGGAGAAGAGACTGACTCCCATCTCACTACCATTAAGCAATAGGAAAGCTGTAGGCTTGTATTTCAGGCACTCTCAAGTGTCACTGTTATTGTCCATGCTGTTGTTGTCTAACTTAACCTGAGCTTTGAAAGCTCGTTGTATATCAGATAGCTGTGGAGCAAGCCAGTGTTCTTAATGAGTAAATGAAGTTACTCTTACTTCAGTTTATTCTAAGTGTTGAACCCAGCATGGGACCTAACCTGGAATAGTCATCTTGAGAATATTGCAGGGGAAAGCAGAGCGTTGGATTTAACATTGGAAATTAGAAGTTGATCCTACTTCTTATACAAAATTGAGATTGACAAAATTGAGGTTTATCTACATAAACCTTTAAACAAAGATGTGGCTCTGAATCAAAATTAGGGAACTGGAGAAATGAAGTTGAGGATTTTGTTTTCTTAAAGGAAACTTGCCCTGGCAAGCAGACTGCCAGCAGAAAGAGCTGCCACAGCAGAGAGCTAAGTACAGACATTAATGGAGTCAGTTCTGTTTCTGGAGGTCAATTTTGAATAAATCAGGATTGTTTAAAAATGACAATTATTGATTAATTAAATTTATACTTGGAGCTTAGCCGCCTCAGTTTTGAAGAGTCTGTACATCAAATTGGTTTGAATGACCAACTGAAAGAAGAAATCATTATTTAATTAACTGGATCTAACACTAGCAATGCTTTTGGAGGTCTGTTCCCCACAAGTACAGATAAAGGAGGCTTTTTGCAAGTGTCTCTTGGTACTGAAATTCCATAAAGCAGCCTGCCCTATGCCTGACTCTAAAGAACAGCCTGTATGTCCATCTCCAAAATGCGATGCCCAAAAGACGGCGTAAGATAGTTTGAAAGTAGCTTATGGGTCCAAAAGCCCAATAGCAAAATGCACAGACCTGAATGCACAGCTCCACAAGCAACTGCCAGACTTTAGATGAACGTAGCTGAAAGTTAACTGGACAGGGCTTATATCTGAAAGGGAAACAACACATGAACCCAGGAGTAATCGGGTACCTAAATCAGAGACCCTGCTGCAGCTCTATGCCTGGTGCCCATGGCAGCAGCCCACTTTTGTGCCAGAGATGATGTGGGAGCCCTTGGATCAGGCCCTTGGCATATGGAGGGGAACCAGCTGGAAGAAGGAAAGTGGGTGATGTTCAAGGCAATGTGGTACCAAACACAGGGGCTGGAAGTGAGTGAAAGAAGAGATGAAGGGGCACCGCATTGGCATGAAGTGATACACTGTCACAGGCAGCTCCCGAGCTGATCCCACACTTAAAAATAGATTGACATTTATCCAGGAGGTGAGTTTGTTATTCTGTAACTACAGCATTTTCTATTATGTTTGATAAGGGAAAGAAGATTGGATCTTGGTCAGAAATATAAAAATTCGTCTCCTAGCAGGGGATAATAGCAGGAGAACAGGAGCAGATGACAACTGCAGATTGTACAAGAGTTCAGTGCAGTCCCTGGCGAGGAAGACACAGTTGGTGCTGGGCTCAGATCCCGTCCCAGGCTCGTGGCTGGGCCACCCCTGTGACACTCAGGCTGGGGCACGTCCCGCAGGCAGCAACCCCGGCCCCAGCCCTGTGCCTCTCTCCTCCAGAACTACCCCTCTTGGGTCACTCTGGGCAATTCTTGCTGAAAATCAACTCAATGCCACAGAAAAAGTCATGAGGGCAAGAAAGATGGGGCCAATGTGCCAGTAAAGCCCTGATCCAGTGTAAGTATTGGGGTGGCATTAGGATTGGGACCTGTTCAGTATGTAAGGAGGAATGAGCTGTTGGGTGTGACAAAAGGTATCTGTGTGTAACTGCGTACACATACACATATATATGTGCAATAAATCCCTGAACAGACATGAGGAAAGCACGTCCTGCCTGTCTTTTGCAATTGCAGGGTAGGGAGTGCAAAAAACCCTCAACTTTGTACAAAAAAAAAAAATATGCAAAGCTCTTTTGTTTCAGTGTATAACTGTTGATCTAAAATGGGAGTCCTTGTTTTCTAATTCACAAAGCTTAAAAGATCGCCTGTTTTATATTAAAATGATAGCCTTTGCAAGAGACCTTCAATCTAATTAAAGCCAGGAGATTAGCATCCCTTAGAATATTTGCAAAGCCTGCAACGGGAAGTTAATGAAATGTGTACACTTTTATAAAGCTTTAATTTTTAATGAAATAATTCTGGACATGGGCCGCGCTCCTCTGCCTCACCTGCTTTCTCCAAAACAGGGGCTGTTGACAAACAACAGCAGGGTGCTGGGGTAAAGAAAAGAGAGGACACGGTGATGGAAAGGTTGCTTTGTGGCAACTGCAAGCCTGGCTTTTTATCTCTTCTGCATAGCCTGAGAATTTAAGTATTCTTGATTAATAATGATGAATGAGAATCTCATTTTCGAGTGGCAGTCATGGCTTAAAGCTAGAGGTACATGTGTGTGATTATAATGTTTTAAAGATACAATATTTAACATACTGTATTTTAATATATGTCTGTGTGTGTGTGTATATATATATATATATGTACATATTAAAGGATATATAAAAACACAGTGAGTGCTAAGGGACCTTAAATAAAGTGAATAAGGCAGAGGAGAGATTAGAGTTGCAAAGAGAATGTCTCATACTGGGAGAACTGGCCTGAGCTCAGAGGTAACAGGAGCAGCCAGGGCCACAGCAGCCTAGTTCAGAGGGGCTGACCAAAGCCAGTCCTAGCAATTCCAACCACCTTTTAGGCTAGGCTCCTCTAATGATGGTCCCACTCCTCCATTATCACTTGAGAAGGAAGAAAAGAGGTAAAAAAGCTGAAACCCAGAGAGAAGCAAGCCCTGTTCAAAGAGACATCTGCTCTCCCCAGTGCCATGGGGCGGTGAGGCCCCCGGGGGCCACGCACACCCTTTCCTGGGCTCCTTTAGAATCAGCTCCTCTGTTAGAGCTGTTGCCTCTGCTGCTTCATCACTCTCTCTGAATTTTGCCCCTGAAAAGACCTGGCTCGTGCATTCAAAACAGTTAATATGTTTTTACAGCACCAGCCCTACTTACTTTACATGATGCTTACAGGACCTTTCTGAAACCTAAACGTTAGAATATCCTAATCTTGCTCTACATTTTAAAGCTGAAAGATAAACCTGTTGTTTAATGAAATCCACAACACTACAGGAATAGTAACCATTGTGTTTCTTCATTTCAAAGACCGGCTGAAATCTAACATCTGGTGTAACTGTACAAACCTGACCTTGGGTCACAGTAAGTATTGTATTGCTGATGATGGATACGCTTTTTTTCATTACCATGCTGCCTCCATTCTTTCAGCATCCATGCTGTGAATCCCCAGTTATAGCCAGGACTATTGATAAATAGTGATTTTTTTTTTAAAGAAAACACAACTCTTTTTTGTTTTCTTCACACTTTTAAGCAGGCACTGTAAGACTTGTTAGTGGGTTTTTTTTTTCAAATGGCTCTCCTAGTTTGTTGTCAACAATATGCTATTATGTGAGCAAACTCTTCTGCATGATAGCTCTAACACACAATGATCAAGGATTATGTGTCTGAAGAAGCAGCTGTGATCCTAAAAAAGAACAGTGTCAGGAAAAAGGTGATCCTCCACTTCTAATGCCTTCCCCTCTACTTTCCTCTTTGGATGCTCGTTTTCTTAAAGCCCTTGTAGGACTAGGGTTTAAGGTTCACATTGTGAAGCAGATGTGGACACCTGTGAATGTGTCTTTGCACAGTGTTGTTTCAAGATTTGAGCCCTGTGCAGGAAATGAGGTCCTGCACTGTCCTGTATGATTGATGTCCATTATTTCTAAGGTCTGGGGTAACAGGGACTAGATCAGTGACTGAAGCAGCTCACAGTAATGTAACCAGAGCTCCCAGCAACCCCAGTGATGTACCAGTCAACAAATAAAGATAGCACCCTTGTAGCTGGAAGTTCTGATCAAATCTTTAACGAGATTCTGTGAAACAAAAGCCATTAGAAGCTCTGCCTCTGAACTGGGAGAGAAAAGGCAGAATTTAATGATGATTTCTATTTGTTTCTTTGCTGAGTGTACCTATGCCCACAACCTTTCTCCTGTTTGCAGCTCTCCTAGAGCTTAACAAGACTTTTTTTAGTGCCACAGCTTTCCTTTTTTTTCCCCTGAAGATACAAACTCTCATTTTTTTCCCCAGTCTTTTGAGTGCCATGAGCCCAGGCTTATTCAACCTTGACCCTTTGGGATGGAAATGCTGTCTAGGATAGCTGGACACACTAACAGCAAGGGAGAAGCCTTTGCTTTCCTAATCCATACACAAGGTTGTAATGCACATGATGTGCGTGTGTGTTTTCTCCTGACGTGCTAATGTTGCTTCATGATGTTACTGCATCATGAAGCAGAGGTAAAGCAGCATCTCCTTGCCTCACTGTGCTGCCTGTGGAGACGTGCAGAATGAAGTTTCTGACTCTCTGAAGTCCCCACACTTTTACTTAGCCAACACTAACCAGCATGGAAAATGTCTGAAGGCACGGCACTCACACTTTTAAGAAACATCTATTCATTTCGGTGCTAAATACGTTTATAGATTTGTTCATAATTATTTTTAGAGCAGAATTCTGTTTGTTTGACAATATCTGAAAAATGAAATACCTGGGGCAACATCACCGAGTGCAGCTGGTACGTTGGAAACATGGGAAAGTACTTGCTGTATTTGTGAGGGGTTTATTTAATACCTCTTAATGCAGAGTTAACTCCTTCAGTGCAGAGAGGTGGTTTGAGGGGCCGATGGCACTGTCCTCTCTGCCACACTGTGCCAGCTGCCCACCCCATACAGACAGGACAATGTCCCATGGGCTGAAAGCAGTGTCCACCTTCAGCTTTTCTCTACCCATTCTACTCTATGTCTCTACTAAGACACATATTAACACACACACCCCCTTCTAGGGGTACTACTCAGCAGTGTTCCTCCTTACTCCAGATGTTTACTCCTATGGTCTCAAAGCACTTTGCGAGCATTTCATTAAGCCTGTCTGCCTCCATGTGTGACAGGTTTGGCCAAAGAAGCAAAGAAAGGCATAAGGAAGAACCAGCAATCTACAGCTTAAGCTCTTTCAAAGGGTTTTCCAACAGGCAGCAGACCATAGACCACATAGACCTTCTCCCACAGCCGCACACTGCAAAGGAGCCGGGGGTGGGAGCCAGTGGTACCAGGGCATCTGAGGGCTGACACTGGGCTCCTGGGCCAGAGGGATGAAGCAGGCTCTGGAGCTGCAGAGCTGGGGACTGAAATGCATCCTCGGGACAGTGAAGGAATCCCCTGTGTTCATCACACCCATTCTGCACTTTCCATGACCCCGTCCTTTCATCGGTTAAAGAATAAATTGAATTCAGCACCTTTAAAGGCCCTATCTGGATCCATAACATTCATAACCACGCTGTAACCATGAACAAAAAGCTGAGAGAGAGTATGGTTTGTATCCAAGGGCTCTTTTGCCTTTTATATGTTTACATATACCAGCCAATGGTCAGCAAATAAGCACCACAGTTTGCAATGAAGTGCTCGAACCATCTGTTTTAATCTGCGATTTAATTTCACTGTAAAACACTAAAGTTGTTCCTATGGTTGGGTTGGTATGGCAGCTTTATATGAAAAGGATTGAGTGTCCCAGAGCAATTACACTGCACCAAGCACATGCTATGGGTATTATATTCTGTATTATTATTTGGTTCCTTTAAAAGCACTAAAAAGCCTTCTTAATGCAGCATGACAGAGGTTTAGGTCTCTCCTTTTTTGTTACAAACAGGTAGCAGATGCTGAGGAGAAACATTAAGGATCTTTTTGAAAACAGTATGACTTTTTCAAAGCACTAAAAATAAACAAAGTTTTAAAAAACTAGCACACAACCAAGCAAAGAGAGCCTGAGGAAGAGGAGAAGAGTTCCGTGTCACACAGTGGGAAGTGCCCCAAGTTGACGATTGGCACATGACAGTGCCGTTGTGACAGCCTCTGATTGTTCCCCCAGTGATGCACTGATGCTGTCTGCATCAGGTAGAGCAGGGACTGGAGTCCAGCACTGCCTATCCTGCCATGCTGAGGCTCATCAGGGTGCCAGAGAGGCATCTCACTCCAGCATCCTCTCCCGAAATGCATTGCATTAACTAAGCAATCAGCAAAACAACGAAGTAACACTAAGCTGTGTGAAATTTCACATCCCTTCTGACTGACTTTTTGCCTTTACCAGCAGCTGCATTATGGCACAGGCTTAAAATATCTGCTCTTGTTTACGGCAGTGCTAAATTTAGGCAGCTGATCCCTCCTTTCTGTGCTCCCACATCACATCCATGCTCAGTCTCTTCAGGCATCTAAAGACACAGTGGCTGAGAATGGAAGAAACTCCCTCACAAACAGCAACTACTTCAAGTTATTTCTACTTGTGCAGTGTGCTGCTGGGTAACCACCTTCCTTATTTTCACATGGCTTGAACACCTGTGTTCACGTGGGCTTTGAGATACCACGAGGCCTTGAGAGAGTCTTCACTTAGGAAAGCAATTCATAAACTCCCTCCTTTCTCTAGGTCCACCAGCACAGCAGGGCTGTAGGTTAGCTTGAAAGCATGGCCAGAGGCTGCTCTTTCAGCATGTGCAAGTTCTCCTCCTGCCCCAAATTTCACATGTGACCCCCAACAAGCCCCATCACACTCAGTGGGTAGCATCCTGTACTATGGCCCCACTGCCTTGTTCTTGGACTGACTGCTCCTGGGATGAATAACCAAGCAACAACAAGGAGCTTGTGTTGGTATCATTGATGTACTCAAAATACAGAGCCTTCTCCATGTGCTGTGACCCACTTGCCTGCTAGGGATCTGACAAGAGCGACACACACATATCCCCTCCACAGAGACTCCCTGTCTTGGAGAGAGGAAGCACTGCAGCCCCATGAACCTGGTGCTTCAGCTAATCTAAAGCCCTGCAGGGAGTCGAGGCTAATTAACTCGGTACTGTGGCATCCTGACATAACTATATGGCTTCTGGGACCCAAGCTAGTATTTCTACCCAGCGGTCTGTTGCACTGTGTGATATATCTGCTTGGCCAACACTTGCCCAGGACCAGGAGAGGCAGGGACTGTGCGCACCAGCTGCCCCCACCTCGGCTCTGCAGCAGTCATTGTCCATCCTACCCACAGCCACGTGTCACTTATTTGGAGTGTGTGCTACTTGCAATGCATTTTTTCCTGAACATAATCTGGAAATTACTGATTTTTACCTTACACAGCTAGTATAAAAGCACTAATGTCCTAATGAAGAGTCTCACTTAGCTAAATGCTTCGTACAGCTGAGTAAAACAAAGAATTTTACTAGAGCTTAACCCAGTCGTTAATAAGCTTTTTAACCCTGACCTTTCAAATCAATGATCTACCACTGGTTTTACCTTTCAAGAAGGAATTCCATTTTCAAGTGATAAAACATATTTTGCACTCCTTACAATCTAATGATTATTCTCAGCGTTACTGGATATATGAGGCCATCAAACCATTAGAAGGTATAAAATGTATTAATGTACAGCATTCACGGCTACATTTGCTTTAGAGTCAATAAAAGGGAAACAATTTATAAAGGGCATTTATGCTCATTACAGAATATCGATAGATTGTTTCTCCCATCGTTTCTGAAGTATGAAGGACTCCCTTTCATGATGGATAGGAGAGGATTTGCATAAGCTCTTTGCTTACACCCTGAACTTCTCCAGCGCCGAGCTGTGGGCAGGGGGTTGTGGTCAGGCTTTGGGCTGGGACCGTGGTTGTACCCACAAATTCTTACTTCCCAGGGAATGAGAGTCTCAATTTGGGAGTGTTTCACAGCAGCCATGTGAAGGCTGTTGAGATAAGCGTGGTGCTTTCAGCACAGATGTGCATTATCACAAGGCTGTGGGCAAATCTCACAGAGCTTACAAAAGAGGAAGGGAATTTATTTGTGAGGACACAAATGATGGCAGAGCTTTGCAGAGTGCTTTCCTTAGCAGCAGGATGATGAGAGAGGCTGCTTGACTTTTATGGGCGGAAAAGAAGAGGAAGTATGTGTGGGGTAGAAGAGGATATAGGAGCATTGGCACCATAGCTAGAGGCAAAAATGTCATAGTTTGTCCTAGTGAGGAACTTCATTAACTACAGAAATAAAATCCATGAAGAGAGGAGTGATTAAGGCACTGGCCTGAGTCTCAACAGACCTGGATCCAGTTCCTGGCTATGTTCAGATTTCTGTCTGACTTTTGGCAAGCCTCTTCAACTCTCTGTGCCTTGGTTTCCCATCTGTTAAAGAGGAATAATAATATTTCCTTTCTCTCCTGCCTATTCCAGCAGCAAGCTCTTCTGGGCAGGCACCATCTCTCTCTCTCTCTCACAGTATGTGTACAGGACATTGCCCACTGGGGGTTTGATCCTAGTTCTAAAGCAGGACACACAGAGACAGGGAGTGTCATGCTACTGGGGGACTAAACAGCATGTTAGAACTTGTTAAACACTTTTCTTAATATCAGTTCTTCAAGGACAAAAGGTTAAAAAAGTCAGTAAATTAAAGAAGGAAAGTGATTCTCATCTCAGTTAAGATTTGTAACATTCTGAAGACATCTTCCAAAGTAGAAAGATAACAGTTTGAGAGAAACCACAGCACAAAAGCAGAGACAGCCATCTCCATTTCTGGTCTTCCTCCTCTGCACAACTGGCTTCTCTATATGGCCTGACCTTTCCAACATTTCTCTCTGACAAGCCATCTTCTTCATGCACAGTCACTTCTCATGCATGCAGGTGCTCACACCCGCCTGGAGGGGTGAAACTGTGCCCACTCACAGGCTCCACGCACTGCAAGCACGACTGGGTAAGATCAGCTGCAGAGCACTGCTTTAAGAGGACAACCAGCAAATATATAAATTAAATCTCAGCTGCAGAGACTTTCTGGTAATAAGCAGTGCCAATTAGAAATGCAAATGTCACTGAAAGAGAGCATGTCTGTTGACAGTAGACTTTGAGAAAAGCTTTGGTTTTAGTGCTACTAAATGAATCTTTAATTATGAGCAGGCTTCACTTCTAAAGAAGTGCCCTGCACACGCTGAACTGACAGCACCTGAAAGTTTGAGCCTGTTTTCTTCTATCAAATGAAATAGCTCATTCCCAAAAAGCAGAGGGGAGCCTTGTAGGTGGTGATGGATTAAGAACTCTAGGCCAGTTCAAACTGGGGCTGGCCAGCATCATTGACTCTCCAGATGGCAAAAAGTCATCAAATGCTGGTATTAATACAGCATGACTCCCATGATCTTGGTAAACATAAATATCTAGGTGAAAAATTATCAAGATTTGAGTTTTCCAAAGGCCCTGCAGTCCTTCCCTTCCCTGGCTCAGTCACACAGAGCACAACTCACCAGTGGAGAAAGGATCACAGGATGCTACAGTAAATCAGGCCAGTGATGAGAATGTCTAACAGCTTCACTCCTGTGCTGGCTGGATTATTACAATAACATTGCCACTTCCAAGAAAGTAAATAAATCTCACTGGCAAGTTTGTCTTGTGACAGACAACATCTTGTCTCACTGAGAACTGGGCCAGTGTCCTGCAAAGCTGAAAACCTAGCACTCTAAAACCTGGGTGCAACAGCCAAGAGGTACATCAGAGCCATTTTCTGGAGGCAGCACATACAACAAAGTAAGCAAATATGTTCTAGAAATCCTATTATGAAAGTTACAGAAAATAGTTTAATTTCTTAGAGTTTGAAGTTATGAAACCTTGCTGTCATTTTCCCAGGAAGCTTTCAGGCCTACAGCTAAAAAGCTTTGCTCCAAAGTCCTCATTGCCCCTACAGAGGCCATGCTGCACACCCACCTCAAAAGCCCCAGAGCACCTGCTTCCAGGCACAACAGGAAGATCAGAACATACCTGATCATAAATATGCATAAATACATGACACAAGAGCCTGCTGCCTTCTTGGAGAGATGCCATAATTGACGGAACAAAGTACAACAAAACTTCACATCACTGGTGGATCACAAGAACAGAGGTAACTGAAAGGCTAGAAAATTACAGGTTTACTGACATTCTGCTCAACCTTACCCATTCTTTGTTGGAAAGAGATAATAAGTATCTATAGGAGAGCTGTCTTAAGGCTCCATTCATTCCCTTTCGCTAGCCCAGCTGAGAAGTGGTATAATACAACGCACACTGGCATCTGGCATGTCATTTAATTACACCTCCAGCTTGCTGGGAAAATGTTTAAGTGTCAAGGTAAGCAAACTATAAAAACATATTTCCCCTGCTACAGGGGAGCTCCTGCAATGGCAAGCAGAGAAGATGGGGCTTGCTCCAGCTATTACCCCAGGTCTGGGTGAGGAAAGCGATGCACAAGAATCTAATCCATGAACAATGATCACCCTTCACTAAGACACCATCTACTCCCAGCAGCCTGGCTCCAATTCCCCAACAGGCACTTGGGAATTCTTCTCCAAATAAATCCTTGGTGTAAGAGGAAAACTGGCTCCAGCTAGGTTGTGCTCTCTTTATATCAGCACTGAATATGCCACCCCTTCTTTTAACAAAGAAAAAAATGTCAAGTACAGTAAAGAAGAGCCAGGTGGGGCTTGCTTTAGCTCATCAACCAAGTATGTGCTCTGCTCAGCAATGAGAGGCTGTTAGACATCACCTGTGGTAGAGCTGAAGGTAGTCCAGTGTATCTGTACCAGTGAGCACTTGCTAACCAGGGGTGACTGTTGCCCTGAGCTGATTCAAGCAGGTCTTTCAAAGAGCACAAGCTGATCAAGCAAACCAAAGCCTCAGATCAGCAAACCAAAGCCTCAGGCATTGCATTTCCCCAATGAAGCCCAGTGATACAGAGACATAAAATAAATTTCAGTGATTTCAGAGGCAGCTGTGCTGAGATGCTTACCTCCATCCTGCTGTGCTGGGGCTACTCAGCTGCACTTTGCAGCACCCTTCTGGAGAGTGCCAGCATCCCTCTGCTCCTCTCCCTGCCTGCTTTTTGTTTTTTTAATCACCCTGTATTTAAAAGCTCAGTTGTTATTTTCACTGCTGTGAAATAAGATTGGCCTCTCCATCAGCACTTCTTGAGGGCCTTAATGCTGCACACATGAGGGATAGGGTGTGGATGAGGGTGGGGCCTCAGCATCACACCCCAGCCCAGGCTGCCCAGCAGGAAAGCTGCAGATAACCTCACTGCCTGCTAAACCTAAAGTGGCCCCTGAGCCTTTGACCCTGTGAGCCAGTGAAACAAAGCAGAGTGTGTGAGGGGTGGACTTGTTACAACTAATTGAGGTGAAATAAATAAATCACCTTTTTTTTTTTTCCTCTTTGTGCATTGGGGGAGGTGGGAGAAAAGGAGAAGAAAGTTAAACACAGATATTAGTCACCTTGTTTTGTTCTTACTAATGGAAATTTCTCAGAAACCAAAATAAAGGGTGTGGTATAAAAACCTGAAGAATAAAATTAGCTAGAACCCACATCCTAACTTTTAAGCCCAGTGCATGAATGCAGGTGTCTGCAGCTGAGCATGGTATTTTTTGTTTCAGCTCATCTGAGGCATGAGTCATTTCCATCAAAAGAGGAGGATGCCTTGATCTGTGTGCGAGCGAGCGCTGGAGCAGCAGCTGTTGGAGCAAACACAAACACCCATGCCAAGGATTGTGAGGATGGAGTTTATCTAATACGTAAACAACCACCTGCTGCAAATGAAAAACTACACCCACCACCACCTGAATAAGATAAGCACAAGATAGGGGAAATGAAGAGGCAGATTTATTGTTAATTTGTTGGAACCAGAGACCCAAACATCTTTTTTGCAACCAAAGGCTAGGATGCACGTGGAAACCCTACTCCTCGCCCTAGACGTGCTCTGCAGCATTTATTTTGCCTAAATAATTTTCTTTGCTTAGCTAAGTCTGATGGAGATGAAAACACTAACCCAAAGAAGATAATTAAAAGCTAAATGAAACCACATACAGCTGTGCTACTACATGGCTAATGAACATGCAAATATATACATATGACAAGGACATAATGCAGACTGGCTGCCTTGAGTGGTTAGTGCAGATTTCCAAGAGCTGGAAATGCTATTGATTATAACTGAGCTAAACTTCCTGACTCCAGACTTCAAAAATCAGCCCCAATATAATCATCACGTGGCACACGGGAACGAGGCTGCAAGGAATGGATGGATAATGGCTTGGGGACCTGGAGGTTCACACCCAGGGTGGGAGATGCCCTCTTGGCTGCTGAGTAGCAGACTCCTCAGCAGCCAGGACCAGTGCCATGTAATCCTCCTCAGCATCTTGGCATGCTCCTTCTCTCTGTCAATTAAAGTTTTGGAGTTGTGCATTTGAGCTGGGATATTTATTTTTGCCTTCCCACTTCACTTGGCAAGATGCTGAGATGTGAGGGACATATTTCTGGGAGGACCAGGGCTGTAGGTAACATGTATAAAACAAAGCTTCTGGGAGTCTGTAAAACAGAAGGCACGAGCAGCATGGAAGTGTTCTCCTCCAAGGGTCTGCCAACACACCAGCATCAAAGATGGCCAGAGTTCTCTTATTAGTTCAAGATATCCAGATGAGATTAACTCCCCAGCCCAGCCAGAGGTGAGATGAGCGAGTTGAGGCTCAGCCCTGCACGGTGCAGTTCCTTGGCGGAGGTTTCTCATCCTCCCTCGTGCTGCCCTGTCCCCATGAGGAGACATTACCATGCCATGAGGAGACATTACAGCCACAGAGCGAAGCTGGTTCCTCCTCCACAGTGACCACAGAAAGGGCACAGAGCCTTGTCCAGGGGAAAAGTGTGGAGAGATGCAGCAGAGCCTTAGGCCTGGGGGAAGGTGGCAGAGCCCCGGGACAGAGGACACCGATGGAAACCAAATTTGTGCTGAACACAATGGTTAGTGCATAAAAATTAATCAAGTACCACAATGACTTGCTTTATTCATAATACTTAATGGTCATGTAATAGGAGTTTTTATTCAGCAGTTAAAGTTCATAAGTGCAGGTTTTACATGTAGAAAGGTATTATGCTGATAGTTTAATTACACACCTTTCTGCACACCAAAGGAAATGGGTTATGCGGGTTTTATAATTAAAGGAGGACTTCTGAGGGGAAATGAACTTTGCAGTTAGCAACATCATATTTGATTTTTATCAGGTGTTTTTGTTTTGGATGTGCTAGCACTCAGTGGTGTTGTAAACAGGTGAGAACACTTCAAACTGCACGAGGTGTCAGGGGGAAGCTCTGAAAATGCAGCGTACAGTAGCAATACTTAAAAATAGCCAAGGTGAGCAAGAAGCATAAACATCATGTGTTTGGAAGGCTCTCCAGAGCTCTGCCCATGTAATTATCCACAGTACAAGTCTGTCCAGTACGTCTAGGAAGTGGGAAAAACCCAATCTGAACAAGGGACTGAAAAATAAACTCCAGCCCTTGCCAAAGTCATAGAAAGTTCTACTTCTTATTTTTCTCATTTTTGTTTTCAATACATTTCATAGCCAGTGAATATAATTTTCCCCTCCTGCATGCCTACAAAGGTGGCAAGGCCAAAAGTGTGATCGATGTTTGTGTATGTGTTTGCTGTTGGAACATAGCAGGACTTTTGTCAATACTCAAGGCAGAGATGGGCACGAGCCACTGACAGGTCAGGGTCAGCTCCTGCCTCCTTTAATAACAATGGGGACGGCTGTCCTCACACCTGGTGGTGTGAGGGATGTGGGTGGTTCCACAGCTCCTCCCTTTTCAGGTTTTAACAGGCTCTGCTTAGCATAACTTCATTTCTCTATCCATATCAAAGCATATCTAAAAGTATGTGTGGCTATATATACCTGTATATTTACAAACCAACTGCTACAAGACATCCACTTCTTCTAACACAGCAAATACACCAACAAGAATTTCCCTAAAGCCTAAAATATCTCAAACATCACCAAATGCCCCTCCACTCATATGATATCATAGAACCCCAGAATCCTTATGGTTGGAAAAGACCTCCAAGATCATCGAGTCCAACCACTCACCTCACACTGCCAGGCCCAACGTTAGACTAAACCATATCCCTCAGTACTTCATCTATGTGTCTTTTGAATATCTCCAGGGATGAGGACTCCAGCACATCCCTGGGCAGCCTGTTCTGGTGCTTAATAACCCTCTCAGTGAAAAAGTTCTTCCTAATGTCCAATTTAAACCTCCCCTGGCACAACCTAAACCCATTTCCTTGAGTTCTATCATTCATTACTGGAGAGATCAATCCCCACCTCACTACAGTTCCCCTTCAGGTAGCTGTAGTGATCGTATCTCCTCTCAGTCTCCTCTAGGCTAAACATCCCCAGCTCCCTCAGCCACTCCTCATATGACCTGTTCTCTAGACCAACCAACAGGCTCTTACTCTGCCCAACACAAATGAACATTAACATGAGGCTTGAACCAAATGAAATAAAATTAAATAAATAAGAAAGACTTTCCAAAAGCAACATACTAGGGCAAGGCCTGGAATAGTTTGAGCACGCCCTTTCCTTTCTGGCAGGACTGGCGAGTGACTGCCCTGGATATTATGCTCTGCTGGTGAAGGGAGAGTCCAGGTGATGGCAGACGCCGATGCCCGCGACTGGGCTCCCTTTATTGGCAACAGCCTCCTTGGGCACTCTGGACCTACCAGTGAGATTTGAAATCAGGCACCTCACATTCCAATCCAGTGGAATAATTTCACAATCCTTTTAATTGGAGCGGACATGCAGTAATTCCAACAGGAACAGTTGTGTACGGGGTGTACCTGAACATAACCGGACATTGCTGTGAATTTTCATTGGCCATCTGCATAAATTAATGACAATGAGAAAGAACTGGAACTATTTTCCTCTTATTAAATCCATACACTTTGGCTCCACTCATCAGCGTTAACATACTGTTAAAAGAGCTGTTGCTGTAGCTTTCAACCCTCATCCCGCAATCAAGCCCTCGCTGCACTGTTGTGGATTTCAAATAGTCACTTGTTTAAAAATAGAATGTGTGGGTTTTTTTCTTTTTACACAAAAAAAAAATCTATCTGCCAACTGACTGCAAACAGGTAAAAATTAACACATGCAGTAGTCAAGTGTCAAACAGCTCCTCAGCCACCAAGGTTTCCACTGCCCACTGAGTGGGGCTCACCCCACTTTGAGGCCCAGGGGCACATGATGTGCAAATACATGTTTAGACTTCACTGTTTTTCTTTTTTTCCGAGTTACACTGTGCTCCCTGCATGTGCACACATCTTGTTCACTGGCATCTGCACCATTCACACCAAAGATGCAGTAAGTCTGGAGCTACAGCTCAGCCTGCATGGAGTGAACTTGGGGAGTACAAAGACGCACTCCACGATACCCATCCCACCATTTGCACCAGTTCTCCACCCTTGCCAAAGAGGATACTGTTCCAATGACATGTTTTTTGAGTCTAACAAGGAAAACTCTAACAGGATTAACAGCTTTTTTTCCCTCCCCCCACTGCCTCACATCAGCGAGAGCGTTACACCAGAGCCACGGCTCGACGCGTTTTTACTGTATATGGAAATGTATGAAAACGAACGTATGGCTCAAACACACTCACCACGCAGCGTATTGTTTTGTAGGAGCCACTTCTCCCATGAAGGGCAACCACACGCGAAGGGAGAGGCTCCAAGTCACTATTTGGTAAACATCTGAAAAACCAGAAGCAAACAGCGCTGTGCAATCATACCATCTTCCTTCAAACACCCACTCGAGAGAAACCCTCCTTCCTTCCTTCCTTCCTTCCTTGCCTGCCTCCCTCCCTCCCAAGCCCAGCCTGGCTCCCTAAACCAGGAGGAAGAGCCACACCGGTAAACTCACAGAAATATTTTTACACTTTTATTAGAGGTTTTAATTCAGTGCTTTATCTACCTCTGTTAGTCTGCAAAATAGCTTTAAATATTCAAGTGGTAATTAATGAATCTTTTATGTTGCAAATCAAACATTTTCATCTGTGCTGTGGTACAGTGGCAGCGAGAAGGAGGGGTTTAAAGTGTAATTGTTTCTACCGTTCCCCTCGCAGCGCTGAATGCCTTTTTACCCTTTATTATATCATTGGCTTTTGCTTCAGCTCATCAGCGCTTCGCCACATCTTATCGTTCGGTATTTGCTGTCTTATTTTCTTCGGTGGGGTTTCAGCTCAAGATTTCTTACTGTGCCTTTGCCAGAGACATTCCAAAGGAGATGGAAACTCTCTGAATGTGGAATTTTCGCATGAGTGCAAAATAATAAAAAGCATGTGTGTATTAAAAAGGGATCAACTTAATGGGAAATGAGCATTGGGTTACATTAATATTCTATTACAGTAAAAATCATATTTAATAAATTTTCTCCAGATTTTTCAGAATCTTGCTGTATTTTTCTAAGTCGGATGCCAATCCAAAGAAACAGTGTATATGATACATTTGATTTACGTTAAGTAAATAACCTGCACGGCCCATTTTCTGGTTTAAAGAAAAAAAATATTAAGTGTAGAAACACACACCAGACTGAAACGTGTGTTTAGTTTCCATCTGCGAGGAGGAATAGTGTTGGTCTTGTGCAGCAGAAAGCCTTTAGAAACGCTGTTCTATTTTATTGATGCTATATGTGGATTATTATGTTATGTGGCAAGAGCAGGAGAATGAAAACATTGTAATTTACCCTAAACCGTAAAATTATACTGGTACTAAAGTAATTACTTCACATATTAAAATACGGTTTCCTTTACTCCCTTTTGTCATCACATAAAACCAGGCGTCGAGAGCCGCGGCGCAGAAGGGGCCGGCGCTTCCCTCGCCTTCACAAAGGATTGACACATCCTTGATCGTACACTATATCACCCGACCCTTGTTGTTCCCTGACCCTAATTAATATTATACCCAGTGACATTTATGTATCGGAGCAATAAGCTAAACAGGAAACAATTTATGTCACCTAAAGCTTTTTAACAAATCGATGCAACTATTTGTAATTGCTTGTTTCACAAGATTAAAAGTACTCAGCCTTGATCTTCGCCCACAGTTTTGTGGCCAACATGACCTGTGCTTCCGTTGTAAAAGAGAGGAGTGTTGGTGATCAGCACCTATTTCCATCAAGTAATCCATATTGCTAATATTTCTGGAATTTTAATGTAGTTACAATTTATAGCCGATCAAATGTGGTTACCTAAATTGCTGTTGCTAGTAGACAGTTTAACTGTCTTTATTAATTACAGTATAATTTAATGTTTGAGTACAGGCACTTGTGTTGGTCATTTTTACAGCCAAAGCGGTTATGTGCCTTATGACGAACCATTTTAGCATTTTCAATGGAAATTTGCTAATATGATGAGTGATAAAAACGTCAAACTCTGGTAAATAATGGTTATTACTTTGGCTGGAAGTAAGCCCTGAAAGGACAGTTACCTTCAGATTAACATTATACCTTGAAGAAAAAACCTGTTTTTCCGGCTTATGAGAGGCGTAAAAAATGGCCACTGAACTCCTCTAAATAAAAACATTCAAACCCTCATAAAGTGGGGTGTTTTCTTCCTCTTCCTCCAAGTAGACAGAGAAATTTCCTATGGAATAAAGGAGGAGGAGGGACTATTTTCTGTTGAAGCCCCCAAGGTGATGTTGTTTACCATCTCTAGCTCAAGCCTTTGAATGACAGTCTGCTTAAAAAGGGGCGAAAATAAGAGCAAACTCCACCTCAGCTGTGGGTGTTTGGGACCAAACAGGTGCCAGGGAGGCTGCAAACCTGAGGCTCCTGAGGGCCCTGTCCCACCTCCCACACCAGTCACAGCGAGGTGGTTTGATGCCACCGATGGAAAATGCTGCGAAGTGACGGAATTCACCAGCACTGCAAGGAAGATGAAAGATAGCCCTGATTAACACACCATTACACGAACGTTTAACATCATCATTGAAGACTGAGCCTGATTAATATAGGTCAAGAAGGGCTAATTACACTTTGTTGTGAGGAAGGGTGTGTATGTGTGTCTGCTTGGGAGTGAGAGGCACCAGGAATTGCAAGTCCCTTAAATTACTCCAACCACATGAAATCTGTCCTGCTCTGTGACCACAACCCACGCTAAACGCTGCTGTTCGGCCCATCTGCAGAGAACACGGCGGCTGCTCGGGCCTCCAGCTCCTCTCGGGACCCCCTCATCTGCTGCTGCTTTTCCCTCCAGTAGAGGAGAAATCCAGCACAGGAACACTCGGCATTGGCTCCCGCTTTCTTTGGAAACTACTCACCACGGCCCATAAAAGCACTTTTCAGCTGTGGTGGAAAACAGCGTTTCTGACTGGAAAAGGTATTTCCCAGCTGGCTGCTGCTGGTGGTAGCGCCGTGAGGCAGGAAGGCGTTCGGGGATGTCCCACGATAGGGCAGCCAGGGAGGAGAAATGTGATGAGTAAGACAAAGCTGATGACAGAAGACGCTGCGAAGAGCCAAGCTCTCACCCACTGCAGGGGCAGCACTCACCTGGGCAAGAGGGGAAGGGCCTGAGCCCACCTATCAGCTCAGTGGCAATGCCTTTGGCACTCACCTCAGCAGCTCTTCTTCCAGCAGAAGGCCATGGAAAGTCAGTGGGTGACAGACCCGGTGCTCGGGCCTCTGAGCCATCATGTCAGCACTGGGACGTCTGGGGAGCAGAAATACAGCATCTGTGATGGCTTCACAGCTCAGCCCTGGACACGCTGTCCTGAGACAGAGAAGCCCAAAGCCCTGCTGGGACTCACATGGGACGTGTCCCCTGACCTGGAGCTGACTCTCCCATCCTCCACTCAGAGCCACGGAGCGCTCCTGACAAAAACACACACCAAGTTCTGCCGTAACACCCTCTGTCAGGTGCTTATCAACATTTTAAACCCTAAAATTGGGACCTCCCCTGTTTGCTAAAATCTCACCGGTACTAAAAGCACAACACAGAGCCCAAAACAAATGTTGTTCTCAATATTTCGATTACTAAAATCTACCAGTCGATACCATTTAGAGACACGCTGCAATGAGTGTGCAAAGATTTCTCTGCCCCCCTCCCCCCAAAAAGCAGTTATCTGGTATAATTTTATGATAGAATATTTTTATAAAATCATTTGTACTAATTTAAGCATTTATCATTATATGCAAAAAGATTTCTTGATGAGAATATTATAGACGGTGCATGTTTTTGACATTAGCATTTTATTTGGATGACTAATCTTGCAGATGTGAAATTTTAATGAATTATTCATGAAAAATCTCTCCTCTGAAATTTCAGTTTGCTGCTAATGCTAGTTATTAAACATTTTATTTTTCTTTATAAAACTTGATGAAGAAAATAAATGTGTGCTTACTCGGAAGAAAAGGAGGTGGGTTTTGCGTTTAAAGTTTGTCTCAGGTGACAGGGCCACACTCGGGACTCGGTTCCTTGGGGTTTTGTGGAGCAGGATTGGCCCTGCCAACCTCTTCCTGCACACCACCAGTGCATGTCCAACCCTTCCCAGCAACACGCTCCGAAGGACCTGCAAGATGAGGCCACAAACCCCTTTTCTCTCCCGCTTTCCCCTTTGAAGGAGAGTCCCACAAGAAAGCAAAGACCTTCAGCTCCCTATGACCCTTGTGGTCAAACACTGATGGGGCTTCTCTCGGGAGAGGAGATGAATTTTTTGACTGAGCTTAGAATCATAGAATGGCAGAGGTTGGAAGGGACTTTTAGAGATCATCTACTCTAACCCCCCTGCAGAAGCAGGGTCACCTAGATCAGGTCGCATCAGGAGCCTCCACAAGCCCTCTGGGCAGCCTGTGCCAGGGCTCCCTCACCCTCACAGTGAAATAGCTTTTTCTTATATTTAAGTGGAACTTTTCGTGTTCCAGCTTCATCCCATCACCCCTTGTCCTGTTGCTAGCTACAATAGAAAAAAGGGATGCCTCGACCTCCTGACACCCACCCTTTAGATACTTTTAAGTAAGATCTCCCCTCAGTCTCCTCTTCTCCAGACTAAACAGTCACAGTTCCCGCAGCCTTTTCACTGCATGAAAGATGTTCCAGTCACTTCCAGTGCTCCTGCCCCAAACGACCGCCCTGTACAGACCATCCACAGCCAAAACACCCCGCGATGGGACTGGGGCTGGAGGAGACCCGAGGAGAGAGACTAGACCGACCACCAACGTGCTGGGACACAGGATTCACGGGGGTGGGGGGAAGAAACAAAGACTTAGGACATGGCAACTCGCATTACCAGTGTGAACAACCAGCATTTTTATTGCATTTGAGAATGCTATAATGTCAGTAATTAGTACTGACTACACAACATTTTTTATTGTCTGCATCAACAGACATGGAATGATGGAATTACAGTTGATGTAAGGAATGAGTTTCTTTTATGCCTTATCAAAAAAAAAAAAGGAAAAAAAACCCAACAACAACAAAAAAGAGAATCTTGTTACTGGCAGCACATACACACGAAGCACCATGCTAACAGTCTGGACTGTACCATTTTCATCAAGGCTTATGGGTAGAAGATACTTTGTCACCTGTTCTGGGCCCATTAAAATGCAGCCGTTAACTGCAAATTCACCTCGCAAGACTGGAATACTAAATGACTTCTGAAACATCTACAAACTCGCTCCGAGTTCATTAACCAAAGGTACCAAAGGATTTCAAAAGAGTCTCAACGTTTTTTTAAATCTCTTTCCCATGCTGTAACGAGCGTGAGGTTCTCGGCGATCTGAAAACGACAACAGCTCCAAAGGATTTAAAAAAACCTTTATATATATATATATATATATTTATGGATGTATATATATAAAATATCTACTGATCTGCAACATCTGTCAAACCAGAACCCCTGGCCACGGCCTCTTCCCAAAGCAGGGGCTCCAGGAGAGGGGAGGTGCAGGACCTGCCATGGGGCTCTTGCGAGTGAGAATCCAGAAAACAACAAAAAAATAAGGTAAATAATTATTTTGCCGTGGTCCTTTTATTCTACATAAGCCTTGACTTTTCAATTCTAGCTGAATGCAGAAACCCAACAGGTTTTACACATTTACAAAGTTTTGTTTCGTGGACAAGGAAGGCTTTTGACTCTCATTCCTGACAGCGGTTTTACCTGATACATGGTACTACTTTCATAATGTACGCTTTTCTTTGAGAAAAAAAACATGTAACAAATTGTCTTTACATCTTGGCACCTTGTAAAGTTTTTTTGTTTGTTTTTATACAAAAGTTCAATAAGTTTGACACTCCCCATTATTAATCACTACTTCACTGATAAACTTTGAAAGTGTGACCCTGGAATTCATCATGCAAAATATTTACTGCAGCAGGAGAAAAAACATTGTGGTTTTTTTAAAGTCTTTTTTTTTTTGGCTTTTTTGTTGTTTTTTTGTTGCTTTTTTTTTGTTTTTTCCTTTCAAATATATGAACTTTGTTTTAAGACAGCCAGAAAAGGCAGTGGTAAGATTAACAGAAGGGGTGGGAAAGTATCAAAAAGAAACACAACCCCAAAACAAACCAGCTTAAACACAAAAAACTGTACAAAAATGCTTCGATCGATGATAACAGGAGGAAAAAAAACACAACCCCAAATCTGTCAACTATGTTACAATTTTAAAAGCTGGAAAACAAAACAAGAGTCAGGGATTTTCTCCCACATGTCAGCAAAATGTCATCCAATATTCTCAAAGCAAGGATAACTAAATAAAATACACGTGCAGCGTATTCTGCAATTCCATTACATACAGTAGGTTTTTTTTTTCAAAGCTATTTTTTTTTTAGTATAGTTAATATAAAGCAGTTGCACAAAAAGCAAAAGGTGTTTTGACAAACAGGTCTGCATTTATTCCTTTCGAGGAACGATATCTAAAAAAAAGAGAACCAACCAAAAAAACCAACCAACCAACCAAAAATAAAAAGGACCTTTCCACCTTTTCCTCCCTCCCCACCCCTCCTCCTCCCCCCACCCCCGAAAGACAAAGGCTCACACAGACACAGTGGGATATATATGTACAACATAATAAACCCCTCCCTAAAGAAGCAACTGTATATCCAAAGGGATACAGAATCAGAACTGTAAAAACCATAGTGAAGTTTGCTCGATGTGAAGCCTGAGAGTTTTCCGTCGGTTCTTCCGCAAGGCTGCGACACCTGCCAGATATGTTCAAATCTCATCTTTTTTTTCTTCCTTTTTTTTTTCTCTTTTTTCTTTTTTCCACTTTTTTTTTTTTAACTTCATTTTTTGCTACAGTCTTTAGACTAAGCATGCAAGACATACAACTAAGTGCAACTGAGTGAAATGTATTTTTTTTTCTTCTTTATTTACTCATTCCCTAACAGTTTGGACTGAGGTATGCGTACTAACAGTTTCTCATGCTGTTATCTTTACTCATGTCTAGCTACACATGCTGAGAATGAACTAATCTACCGGATTTTTATCCCCTTCTGAATCCCAAACTAACCAGCAAACCACTCAGTTTTGAAAGCACGGGGCTCAATTCTCATGATCCCATCTGGCTACCGCCGGGCACGTCACGAAGCTGCCTGGATATTGATTTAAACCCCCAAAAAAGCCCCATGTTTCAAATGACCACAGACTGCCCTTTCTATTCTTTTTTCCTTTTTTTTGTCTTTCGAAACAGAAAGCAGAGTTGAGTTTTATAAAAGTAACTGCCAATAACATTTCTTCTACCAAAGCTTATGAGTGGACAGGAGTGTTATTTCCTCATGAAAAATGCTGACCAAAAAAACTAAACAAAATTGAGCAGATGTGCCAAGATCAACCCAAACTAAAGCAGTCATCCTAGCACAGTCCCGAAACAGAAGTGGCACACAATCTGTAGAACCAAAGACCAGAAAATCTTCTCTTTTTTTTATCTTCACTGAATTCTAGAAATACTATTATGTGGTCCAGTCAAATTATGGGAGCTTTTCTGTTCTCTTCTGGATTCTATTAAACTGCCTCCTTTATCTGATATACTCTAATTCTCTGCAAAGTAACTGTGTCTTTGCTTCCTCCAGCTCCCTTCTCCCAGCTCCACCAGTAACACTGATTCCCAATTTCAGCCTGAAAAGCTCTCCTCGACTCCTCTTTACAGACTTTCCTTTTGGTCACTGTAAAGAATTGCAAATAAAAAGCAACAACTTTGGTTCAGACATCTACTTGGCCTTCTAAATTTTTCTAGAATAAAGGAGCAGTTTCTCTCTCAGGTTAGCAATAGCCCACATCTTGTCATTTCCCTCTAAATTCTTCAACCTCCTTTGATCAACAATAAGAGGATATTTGGCTTCATAAGATAAAGCATATAACAGAGAACATAATTTACCTTTGTGTAATATCTTTGGTAATTTTAGGAAAAAAAAAGGTACAAAGAAGAATATAAATTAAGTTCTGAAAGGCTTTTTGAAATAATAAAAAAGCTACAGTCCTACATAAATAAGTGAGTGACGGAGAAGTGGTTGCAGAATGAAAACGTTTTAGGTGTTTGGTGACCGAGGTTTTACTGACCTATCGCAACAGGTTTCGTGTTGTCGCGTTCGTTTCAAAGAGCTTTGCCAGTTCTGCCTAACAAGCCCTGGATCTCCTGTCTCCTCCAGCGAGGTTTCCATACTGGCTGGTGTAAATATTGCATAACAATCTCAACTGCAGTACTGGATTTGCACAGCTGAAAATTAACACTTTAGCATTAGTGGGGCTCCGTCCGTATTAACTCCCGTGACAAGTTCCATCTGAAATCTAATTTGCATTCAAACAGATTAACGCCACCGAGCAATCCTGAACCGGTGCTTTAACCGTGAAACATCACCACGTACAACAACAATTGGATGAAGTCATCTTTCCAACCACTATTTGCAAATGCAAAAAGAAAAGAGGAAAAAAAAAAAACCCAACTGAACAAAAATGAAACAATTGTACTAACAAACGTATAGGTGCCCATCTTGAGATTCCAGAAAGATTTCTTGACCCATAACTCGTGTTAAACAACTGAGAACCTGCCACTGTACTAGTCATCCTCTAATAAAAGTGAACTCTGTTGGTGCTGCATACATTTCCTTGCGCTGTTCAGTTTTGTGGCGTTTGCTAATATTCACTGTTGCTGCCAAAAAAAAAAAACCCAAAGAATACAAAATCCAAAGAACCCAAACCACACACAAAAAGATTATTAAAAATACTGCTTTGTGGAATGAATCTGTGTCGCTTCCTACAGTGTTTCTATGTTCGTCTGTCATTCATTCTCGTTCTTGCAGTACTTCGTTCCTCTCTCTCTCCGTTGGACAACCCTTCCACATGTATAGTGCAGCATTTGGGACCTTGTCAAAAAACAACAAGTAAAAGAAGGAGACACCAAAATGGAATGTTTTCCATTGCCAAAGAAAACACGGTGGCATCTGAAGGAAACTGGAATGAATGACAGAAAAAACTACAAACGATTCAATGACATTCAGCTTCGTATAATAAAAACACCTATTAACATTCATCACGAAGTACAGAAAATGTTGAAGCCTCCGAGAGGCCCTGGGCCCAGATGAGGCCTGAGGTCAGAACTTAAAATGGTAGAGGAGAAGTGGGGCAGGGGGAATAAAAGCAATACATTAAAAAGTTTGGGATATTTTTTTCTTGGAACCCCTCCCCGCTATCCACGCTCACACGCACACACACGTACCCACACACGTGCACACACAGGCCTTCCCCATCCCGAATGGAAGCAAAACAAAACCGAAGAGAAACCAACCAACCAAAAAAAAAAACAACAAACCCAAAACAGAAAATGGAGTAAAGGCAGTGATAATCAACATGCAGTACTGTGCAAATATGTTGTCCATTGGAATCCTTAAAATCTGGGCAAAGACTTGATACGCAGTTCAGGTGTACATGCTCAGTTTGATGTCCTCAAGTGTCCAAAATCGGCAGGACCTGCAGTCCACAGCTGGCTGCTAAATGCAAGTGAATCAGTTTAGCAAATTTACAACACTGATGTTGACTGTAAGAGAGGAAAATCCCAAGTACCAAACAAGTCCATCCAATGCACAGAGTACAAATTCCTTTTTTCAACAAAAAGTAGAAAAATCAAAAATACTCCCAAATGGGATACTTGATGGCACTAAGAGTTAACATATTTCATAGTTGTCAAAGTGGACTGAGAATCCTCCAGACTGTACAATAATGGAGAGATTTCACAGCTAAGTTTGACGTGTTCTTCCAATCTTCATTCTCAGGGTAACGGCGTCAGACATACTCATTCTATGTCCTCATTTACAGGTTCATCTTCATAATCTCTGTCGTGATCGAAATCTGGACTGTGGTTGGCTGTTGTCACTAAGGATAGCGGGCCTTCATTTTCATCTGGATCCAACGGTTCTTCTTTGACATGCACGGGGTGCCTGCAAAACCAAAAACAAGCCCAGTCAGCAAGCTGCTCGTCGAAAATCTGTTTTGGGGAGACAGGCGAGGCGCTTTGGGAGTTCAGACTTGGCGTGCCAGGTCTAAAGAGCTTCAGGTCCTCCAGGAGAAGACCCTCAACTTGGTGCAGGGGGCAGCACAGTTGAGCGAAGGCAACAGTGTGCGGGCAGCGCTCCGCTTCCCTGGGAAAACACTCTGGGAGGAGCACCCCCGTAGGGTTTCCGTGTCAGGATCGAGAGAAAACGCTCTCAGCTGACATATTAAGTTGATTAATCCAATCTTTGGATAAATAAGCGGCATAAGCATCCGAAGAGGAGAGCAGCAGCCTGCCAGCCCGCCGAGCCGGCGGAGGCTGGGCTAATCACCGCTCGCTGTGCGTGCGGTGGCTCTCGTTAACATGCAGAACCTGTGAGACAACTCTCCAGAGGACGACCCCAAGTGAGGTTCTATCATTAATCAACTTCAAGCAAACACAGCAAAGAGACACCATGATACATGCTTTAAACTCCAAATTAATGCATATTTTTACAAACTGTCAATAAGGGAAGAAAAGCCCTGCCAGGAAACACAAACAGAGAGGAAAAGGCTCGCTCAACACAACAATATGATAAGAAAGCACAGTCCTAACGAGAATAATAACACTGTCAGCTGTAAACAAGGCAGAACATGATCCCCCAGCTCACGGTGGGCACAGGAACGCACTGAAGAGATGAGATCTGCCAAATTTCTCATTACAGCACGGCACATGAATAACCCGCAGGGGAACGGGGCTCGGCCGTTCCAAACGGGTGTGATAACAATTGAAAAATGTTGTCCGTAAATCATATTTACACCAAATCCTGTACAAATACAAATTACCTTTTTCTCCCCTTGCTTTTTTTTTTCCCCCTTCGTTTGAATGTTCGTCAGCTTTTGAAATGTAAAACAGCCATGTGAGTCAATAGTGTCTTGTTGGTGGGACTTTAGAGGAAAGTGGGATTTTATTGACATTACCGAGTATTAATAATGCGACACAGCAATGGAGACCCTGTTTGCTTCCTAAATAATTGATGTTGTAGGCAATCCCTTAAAATAAAGTGTTAATGAGTTCAAGTCCCACTCTGCCTCTCATTGAGTTGATATCCACCTCCAAGAGTCTTGTTTTCTCTCCGTGCCGACTTAACCCTTTCAGGCAGCCTACAGTGAGAACATCATCTGAAGCGCAAACCTTTCTGTAAGAACTTTTCCTCTCTTTGCTTTAAAATGAGCACTTTAAGAACTGCTGCCATTTCACTTAATGTTTTGTGTGGATAGGAATGACAATATTGCTTGTACTCTGTTGCACTGATGGACTAAATCGCTGAACAGGTGAAAAGTACTCGGTGTCTGTGTACGAGTCAAAGGTAAACCTGCCTTCTTCCAGTGACCCCGGTGAACCAGCTGTACCCTTTTGCATAGTGGGCAAAAACCTGTTCTGCATCCTATTTATTTATGTTGTCTTGAGCCTGGATCAGTTCAGGAAGCATCTAAATTGCTGACTACAGACATTTCTAATGTGAGTTGTGAATGCCTTTCAAGTGCCTGCATATTTCAACTTCTTGACTTGTAAAGTGTGAGATCAATACTTAACTGCACCCTCCAACTCATCCAGCAAAGGAATGGTGCGGAGAAGTGATGCAGCATCCATGTGTACATGCCTTTTCCCTTCAAATTCACTAACACTTGTCCTACCAGCACATCCCTGGGAGTAAAAAGAGCTTCCTTTGCATGCCCCAGACTTTTTGCAAAAATTAGAGGCACAAACATTGCTCATGCAATTTTGACCCAATTATTGAAAAATGAAGGTGTTAAAACAAAAAAAGACTGGGAGGAGATAATTCAAATATTAAAAGGTTAAGAATTAGCATAAGCAGATATAAAGCCTTGTGAGTGGATCGTCACCTCAGAGGTGTGCACATGCCAACCATCCCAGCGGCTCCTGGCCTGAGCCAACACAAAGTCATGCTGGTTGCTTGCAACTAGAAAAACTTGTATTTTGAGTATGTGGGGCCCCTCAGTTGGGAGAAAATATGAAATGAAAAGCAGACAAAAAAAGAGGGAAAGTGTGGCTACACATGGAGACTGATAAAGCATGTGCTACTCGGACTTTGTGGCAGTGATCTTCCTTACTGCTGGTTTTAATTTAACAGTCTTGCTTGCTGGCTTTCTGGTTTTGATGCCAATGACAGTCTTGTTTTTTGGGGTTTTTACTGTTATTTTTGAAAACACACATGGGAACATTTTCAAGTGAGAGAGGAGAAGGTGTGGTGTGCAGCAGAGGTGGCTCCAGCACACAGGAGTTTCCCCAAAGGCCGCTCAGGGGCCACAGCACAGTGTCCCACTGCAGCCCACTGCACCGCCTTGCACTTGGCCAGAGGATGGGTACCAGCAGATCAGACAGGTACCTGCTGGGCTCCCAACCACTTGAAAAGCTGTGAAAGCTCCTTCAAAAGTCCCTGAACCTTTCCAAAGCAAACTCTGTCCCCCTTCTGGTTTAGTTATGAAAGCAGGTGAAACCCGGTGGTTTTAACCAAGTTTCTCTTTGAGGTTTGGTGTGGTTCCCAGAAGTCAAAACCCCAAAACTTCAGGAGTAAAAAGCAAAGCAAGCACTAAGCTATGAAAAGGGCTGCTCAACCCCGAGCGAGACAAAGGCGGAGAGGGCCACAAAGCCACGGGGAGGCACAGCCTCCACAGTAGCTCACGTGTCGGAAAACATCAGACAGCCAGCTTGGCAAAACCCCCATCCCTCAAATTAGGAGGGTTATCTGGGTAAAACAAACCCCTCGGGAGAGAGTTGTGTGGAAAACAACAAAAATTCAACTCCTTGTGTACTTTGTCAGTCCTAACCACACAGTGGTGCGTGAGGAGGAAACCTTACTGAATCCGTGACTGTGCACACACACTTCTGAGCAACTGAAATACATAAGATTAAATAAGCTCAAAGGCAAAGGGGGACTTTCTTATCTCTCAAGTCTAAATCTCTATTTACCACCTAACCAAACCCTTGAACTGGGGAGGGACAACTTCCTTTAGAGACTGAAGAATTAGTCTCTTGGATTACAGAAAAGGTAAATGTTGGGCTAGGCAAAAAGTAAAAGGAAAAAAAACCAGGGAGCAGGGGGGGAAGAGGGCTTCCCATTTCTGTTTTTATAGTAGCAGAATTTCAGCACATTCCTTTTAAGTAGATGCTTAAGACTCCAGAAGGGGTTAACAATAAATAACCTTGCTGAACACAGATTCCCCTTCTTTTCACATCTGAGTAATTCTTTTGTTTGTCCACTCTGGGAACAGAGGAGTTTTTAATAAAGCTGACTGTTGTTTAAAGCCACTGAGTTCTGGTGGTGCACACAGCATGGAGTAGTTTGCTTTGTGGCTACCTTTGGAGCATATCAGGATGAAAGTGTTATGTCCCCAAGCTGTAATTATGCGACTACTTTCTAGTGTTTCAAAAGGAGGAAGAGAGAAGGAAAAAAAAAACCCCAGACCCTAGCCGTGGTTCAATATGTCATAAAAAGGAAACGAATGAGCGGTAATAAGACTTCAGCTAAAGTGTTAGACTTCTTAGCTGTCATGTTAACAAGGTCTTTTAAACCTTACAGTAAAGTTTAAAGCTTGATTTATTCTAATATAGCGAAATTGTTTAAAAAATAATTTGCATTATGACAAGGAAATCTGTTCTGAGGAAAAAAAAAACACCCACCCTGAAGATGTCATTAACAAAGCAGGCTTACGGAACCTAAGAGGCTGCACAGCATCTGGAAATCTGCTGGTGAGTCCACGGTTTTATTTAGTAAACAGGGTAAAACCCCGCGAAGTGTGAATCCTGTTTCTGGCTTTAGATCCCTCCAAACTACTTAGAAACACCATTTTAATGGGGAAGCTCAGGGACCGGTATTGGAACATCAGCCAGCCACATTTTACTTAAGCAAAAAGAAATGTTCAGCAGAGAACACATATATTATCAATTCTGAGAAAATGAAAACACTCAGGAAACAATCATTTCCATATTACAACAGAAAATTGGATTTTCTGGTGAATAATGAAAATGAGGCATCCCTCATTTTCCTCCTCCCCCCCCCCGTCCTCCTCTCTCTCCAGTGTTTGTTCTGTGCCCCTCACCTTGGTATCAACGTGCTAAGAGATGATTATTAAGTGCAACAAAGGCCATGGCTATGCACAGTTCTGGAAGATGTCCTAGCCTGTTTCAACTCAAGTTATTTTTCCTTCCTCACAGTCTCTTCAAAGACAACGAAACCTTAGGTGAAATGAGAAGTGCATGAACTACACTAGCCTTCAACTTGCAAAAAAATAATTACTTGGATTAACGCAACATCACAAACGTTCATCCCTGTCTGTTAGGCCAGGAGAAACCCTTGGGAGAAGCCTTGTTCCTGGAGAAAAGCCACGTCCCTCCACTCCTCCTTCACGCCAGCCCGACGTGGTCACGGGCAGAAGATAACAAATTGTGACTAAAACTGCCTCAAGACGAATCCGTTTGTGAGAGACGGAAAGTGTGTCATGCAACGCGACTTTGGGAGAGATAATTAATACTGCACAAACAATCACTGGGAAAGCTAAACACATTATTTGAATGTTTTGAAGTAAATGGTAAAAGACAATGTTTAAATTAATTATTAATTAAAAATGAATGTTGCCATCTTTAAAGATTTTTTTTCCTCTTTCTTTCAAAGCACTTTGTGCACTGCTTGAAAACGCTGCAATATCAAAGTATCCCCAGCCTCAGATTCCTTCGTGCCCCCTCCCCTCTGACAACACATTATGCAGGTGGGAAACTTTTTTGCCATCAAATGCTAATTAGTTTCACAACTAATTACTACCGTGGTATTAGGTTAATGTTTTTCTACTTTTTTTGATTGAGACTTACTTTTGTAAATCCCTCATTCAAATCACTTTGAAGTGAAAGGCTCCAAATTACTTCTCTTTTTCAGGTGTACTGTGAGCTGATTTTACAGCCTGTTTCCAGGAGCAGGGCTCTCGTGGCCACTCGGCACAGGTAGCCAGCCCAGGAACTGTTAAGACTTATAAATTCTGGCTTCCTCACCCGCCGCCAATTACCCGTCGTGTAATTTGAGGGGAGAGGGGAATTTACAGCTTTGCAAACTCACTCCGTCACCCCATAAATACCGAACACACCCATCGGGGGCATCACACCCTTCCCGCCTTACCCTCGCTGCCTGGGTGCTGCTCACGTTGAGCAGGGAGTGTGACCCCCCCCCCGTTACTCCATGTTATACACACACCCATTACACCATTGTCTGTTGCTATAATGCTCCTATTAATTTTCCTTTTGATAATTTAAGAGGGACCTATAAATCACACAGACCTTCACATGTGCCATCGCTAACGCTTAGCAAGATTACCATGCGTTGAGTGGAGGTTTTCAGACTGACCAAACCAGCCCATTTCACCGCTCTGCACCACCGACCCTGCTTGTCGCCTGGACTGAAGGAAGTGGAGAGAGGAACCACATTTTCTTTCCCCAAGAAACTCAGTTCCCCATGAAGTTTTGCAAAGTTTGAAGAACTGCAAACAAGCGACCAATTTGACAGCTATGTGTGCCCGTCACACCGGATCGAGCTCGGTTTTATGTGGACATCAGTGAACCGTCCTTTCACATTCTACTCAACCCAAGTGTGTCACCAGATGGAGATGCCCATCCTTGCTGCTCCATCCACCAACCTCAGGAACCCACAGCCGAGGCCTCCAGAGCCACACAGCAGGGCAAGGCCTTGGGCCAGGCAGGCAGCTGGGCTGTACTTACATTGCTTGCATAGGGGAACGTCCTGGACTACTGTCACTCCCGTTACTGTTCGTATGCTCCATTGCACCATTAAGCTCTTCCCTCATTGCGTTGGCTAAATTGCCCAGAGTGGGATTTCCCATGGAAGCAGTAGTGTATAGAGGTATACTGTTCTCAGCCATTGAAGCCTGCCAAGGACACAAACAGATACATGAAGAGTCATGACTAACATCTTTATACATTGCACAACACACTCACTTATTCCAAAACATTCTCCACATTTACATTATTTGCAATTACCGTTTCTTTAAATATTGTACTTTCTGATAGGTATTACCCTGATTCCACCAAGGGAAATTTAACATCATTTACATCTGGGTTTAAGCATTCATAGCTGTATTGGCTTGAGAGAGGATGGAGCTTTCCATTCCCTATTTGGAATTAACACCTCCTGGAAAAAATAAAAACGTCCTTTTCCTATTTTCATCTCACAAAATTATGTTTGGGGCTTTGGGTTTTTTTGGGGCTTAGGTCTGGGTTTTGTTTTTAATGGAATGGGGAAAAAAATTAGAAGTCGCTGAGCTGACAGCTCCTTTCCTACCAGAGCGAACGGGCACCAAGCAGCAGGGCAGAGTTTGGTTTTCCTCATCACACAAGTGTGAAGAGCTGGGGTAGCACTAACCAGATCAGTCTGAGTTGCACTCATCTACCTGAGGGCTCAACCTGTCCACGTGTCATTTTTTTAAGCCTCAGCAACTCAGTCCTTACCTCAGCTACTACAGATCTGACCATTCTATTTCTATTTTCCCTCATTCTAAAGAAAGACCATGCAGAGGCACACTGGATTGAACTTTCTAAATGGAAATCTTTGTAGGAAGAGAATGAACTGTTAAGTATTTCCCTTGTGATCCCCACCGTTCTGCCTGCTGATGTTTACTGTGTATCAGCATCAGCTCACGTTGACGGCACAGGGCTGTCTGTGCTGAAGCCCCGAGCCCCTGCAGAGCCCAACAGTTGGTGGAGGGTGGGATGCAGAGTTTCCCAAGGCCGCAGCACCCCGGGATTCCAGGGACATTTAACCATTTCAGCCCCCCTGGCCGGATGTGGCTGACATCAGCCGCGGTGCTGTGAGCCGTGTCAGCGCCGCAGAGCCGCAGACGCTGGCTCGGCAGCGCATGACCCGTGGCAGGGGAAGGTCAGCCGGCGGCGGCGGCACAGCCAAAAAATCCATCAGGCTCTGGATCTGCATGACGCAAACCCTGCCTGTGGGAGGGGAATTCATGCAAACGTACTCCCCACTGAACGCTCCCAACTGCTCCTAATTCATGGGACAAATTTCCCTGCTTGCTGCCATCCAAGCCGGCAGAGTTGTTCCCAGGCAAGTCAGACAGAAATGGGACAGGGGGGAGAAAGGATGGGAAGGGGGGCATGACCAGCACTGACTTCAGCATCTTTAGGAGCACAGCCCCTTTCATTCTTCCTTGCGCTGACCTCTCCATGTGCAGCCCTATGTGTCACATGTGATTACAAAAGCTATTCTAACGGGGAGGATTATTTTTATCTTCTTGATTCAACAACCGGCAAACTCATTGTGATTAGGGGATGCAAAGAATGGTTCACATTTCCTGCACTTGGCAAAATAATGACTCAAGTTCTTCACCCATAGCGATCACTTGTAATTGCAGTAAAGCAATTTACTGGGGGAGAGGTGGGACACAAGGAGTATCTGCTATGAAGATAATCATAGGCAAGCAGGGTGTTTTGGAAGCTCACTGGGAAAAGCCCCCGTACCTTCCACACACAGAGTGGGGAGAGAGCTGCTACTTCTCCCTAGCCACGAGGAAAAACAGATGGAGGAGACATTAGAGGGGTCAAGGTGAAAGAGAGGGGCAGCTCTGCCACCCCACAGGAAAAGAAAAACAGAGCCTGGCATCGTGGCAGCCCACAGCACAGCACACCATCCCCTGGCCTGTGGAAAGGCGGCTGCTGTGCTCACTCGTGGGGATGTGGATAAGAGACGGCCTTTGCGATGCCGGCAAAAGCAGAGCAATGTTGTTCGTTAATTACTAATTATTCTGAACGTAGGCACTGGCAGGTAAAGCTGCTTCGTGTCCTAGGAGGAAGGTTATTGCCCAAGCAAGGTCTGAATGGCCCACATGGTACTGGCTGCCCGCACGGCTTTGCTCAAACCTGTGTGCAGCACCTGAGCACCTGCTGGGATTTTGCCTCCAAAATCCAATGTGGGGGGAGAAGAATGAGGAACTTATTGGGTGTACTACAATAAATCTGTCTCAGTGCAATGGATGTTGCTCACTCCCATTGATTACAGGGGCTACAGGAGTGGTAGCAAATTTGGCCCAAGCTCTTCTCTCCACCAACTCAGTCCACACATTGCTCTGGGGAAGGGGGTGGGGTATGAGTACGTGCCACTTCCAGGGACAGCGGGGAATGGAAACAGTTTGGAGGTTATCACAAAAGACAAGAACGGATGGAGATGACGACAACGACACGTGTTTCAGAAATAAAACACGAACAGTTCCGTATGATAAGCATATTAATTGAAATTAGTCACATAGTTAACAATGTGAAGAAATGCAGGATCATTTCATTTTTGCCTTTCAGGCTCATGAATGTAAGATGTGCTTGTAATCTTAATACCATTCAAGAGACAAAGCAGTCTTTAAAAATCACACTTCACAAGACTCAAGGGAAAATAAGTTACTAATGAATGGTATTTACAGTTGCTTCATTTAAACATGCTTTCATTTGCTTTCCAGGAGTTACTGCAATAAACTCCAGTAATTACAAGAAATGTACAATGTCGCTTTCCTCCTAACAATACATTTGTTGGTTCTGAAAAGAGAAGTCTGCTAAACCTTCCCCAAAACACAGTTCCCCAAGCAACCAACCACAGCCATCAGTGAACTTCCTGAGAAGCAACCCTCAACAATCAACTGGGGTGCAAGTCCATGTGGTGGTGCCTCCTGGATTAGTTCAGACTCTATGGAACAGGCTGGAACCCCCACACAAGCACCTCTCAGTCCACCCCCTGCAAACACAGGGCACAGTTATACATTCGGATTTTTGGTTCCCGTAACAAATACTGACTTTCCCTGGGGTTTTCGAGATAGACTCAGGTATTTGTAGAGAGAGGAAGAAAATGCTAGCCCCGATACAGGGCAGGTGAAGAAGGGCTGGAGACACACACACTTTTAGGCTGCAAGTTACCGACTGTGCACTGACACTTTGTGCATTTCTCCATTGTGAAACCCCACAATTTTTGTCTCACAATTACAGTGCAGTTTAAACCAATAAACCCGATTTTTTTTCCTTTTCTATAGGAATTGCAACGTTTATTTTTTACCAACAATAGGGAGATATGCAAAAATAGCCCTTAAAAGAAAAGGGGGAAAAATGATCTGCTTTCTCTTTAAACCCATGAACAATAGAAGGTCACGTGCCGCAGTATCCTATCATTCAGCACATTAATAGCTGTGCTAGAGTAATTACACTTGTGGTATTTTTGCCTCAAGTGAAATTCTGAAATAAGAGGATGGAAATTATGATACTGCTGATAAATATTAATAAGTGAACTTTTAATTTTTTTGCCACAATATTCAAAATGCTAAGCATCTAGCTAATGCTGAAGCAGCCTGATATGTGTTTGCCTCCAGGGACTATGATGCTTTATGCACTTAAGAAAAAAGTTTAACGGAATTAAAATTTAATATCTAATTAGAGCAAGGCTAATATATTTTGAAATGAGTGGGGAAGACACACGCCTCTGTTGCATATTTGCTACAGTCATTAATCTTACCTGTAAAGCAGCATTGAGAGGTGTGCAGTAGGTGTGGCTGGTCTGTATGTTTTTAATAAGAGAAGGGTTACTGCATAAGAAAAACATAAAAAGGAGAGTTAAATGCAACCAACTTCTGTGTGAGTGCTTCAAGCACGTAATGCTTCCTCCCACACCAGAAAACAAGAGCTCAGACTGTTTTTCCACATAAGTTCTCTTTCATTTCTCTCTTTCTTCTCCCCCCCCTCCCCTTTTTTTTAATAGGAAAATATCTGAATTTGAGGCTCTGGTTATCATATTTGCCTTTACTAAATACGGAACATCATTATCTCTCAACGTTACCTCGCCATGTGTTTTACTACCCTGCGCACATCTTGGCATCTCTGCTCATTTTAGCTGTGTTGAGGAGAAATTCTCCAATATTCGGCGTGTCTGGGAGCCAGTTACCACGTAAAGGTCCATCATGAGGAGGCTATGATTAAAAGCATCATGGGACATTTTAAATACTCCTTCATGCAAATTATTCTCCAAGTCACTGGCAGCGGAGTCTCCAGTGATGGAGCAGGGGACCACCAGGAGACAGGAACTGAGCCGAGGTATTTTCTGCCAGGCAAACGGCGAGCGGCCCCGCAGAGGGACTGCCCCAAACAGCTTGGGGTGTGTGCAGGGAGGCACGATGACAGGTACTGCTGCACTGCACCACGCAGAACAACATGCTGCCCTAAAGGCTGAAGGAAAAATATTCCAGTGTGCTATTTCGGACCCTTACTTCAGTCATCTGAAGTTTCAGAAGGGGTTGGATTTGAGGAAAAAGAATGCCAAGTGTATCTTGCTCTCTTGTTACTGGGCATCAAAATATCCATTGAATATGGAGGGGGAAAAAATCATCAATTATGAGCTGGATAAAAAGTGCCAGTACAAAAAAAGAGAAAATCTCCAAAAAGTTTTATTGCTCACTGGGCATATTTATTGTTGTTTGTTTTTCATGTGGGAATAAATCACCATGAGAAGAGTCTTAACTGAGCCCCTCCTCCAGGGACCAGCGAGGATCAGTCGTCCTGGAGAGATGGACTTTGAGTAAAGGTCAAAGAAAATTGCTTTGGGAACCCCAGGAATATTTGTGTGTGGTGGTTGTAGACACACACAGGATGGCTTTTTAACTTTCTGAAGTTAATTCAGTGCTTCTGTCTTATTAGCACCTTGCTCTATTTGTGATTAAGAGTTGCAAAACAAAGCGTACAACTGAAAGCGAAGGAAAACATCAGAGTCAAAACTTATCTGAGGCCTTTCCTGGCACCTATCTGTCTTCCTGACAGGTCTACAGCAGCGTATCTGCACTAGCGTGGCTAGTTATTTAGTCTACATTGCACTATAAACAAATGCTGTAACAAACATGTTCAAGTAGAGTTATCACTACAGGCATTTGGATTATCAGAGTAGGACACACAAAATACACGTAACAACCAAAAACTTAGTTTCTTTAGCAGCAAAGGTGATGTCACTATTTCGTGAAATGCAAGTCTACATGAGATGGGTAAATCATGCAAAGCAAAGCAACAGCAGAAAAAAAAAATTAAAGCAAGTAAAAGCTCTTACTGTGCAACAAGCTCGCCAAAGTTTTCATCAGGGCAGTATTTTCGAGGACGGCCTCGTTGAATATGACGGCCACGTTTAAACTCTTCATCATCAACAGTCCAAAAGGACCCAAACTCATCCTCTACTCTGATAAAGCACTTATGCAGTGAGAGGTTGGTGCGAATGGCACCCTGGGACAAGAGCAGCAGCAAAGGAGATGAAGTGGAAACAAAGGGACACGGGATCGGGGACAGAACAGACATCAAATACAGGGAAAAGGAAAAAGAAAATAAAATGCAATAAGCATAAGCAAATGGTTTGTGAGGGTTAATATGCATTGCCACCTAAAAGCTACTAGCATGTGATGCAACAAACACCAAGCAAGCAGGGTCAGGGTACTGGTGGGCATACAAACAGTAGTGATGAGATGTTTGTCTTGGTTTCCCTTAACTGAAACAATGCGAAACCACCTGTGGTTGGTCTAACACCAGCTAGCAGCCAAAAGCCTCTACGTTAAACTGTAAGCATGATCCAAGCTAGGCTAAGAAGTTCAAACATGGTGGACATACCCACTGATCTTTTGTGGCCTTCGTTTTTGGAACTCTAGTTCATCCACTGTCCATACTGCCCCTTTAACGTTTTCTACTCGCACAAAACACTTGTGAAGACTAAGATTATGACGCACTGCATTCTGCAGCAAGTATAAAAGAGAAAACATTCAAAAACTTTCTATGAGAAAATGCTCATCATTGTCCAAGAACAGCAGCACAGTCAGCTTGACAGTCTTCATTTTGCAACGTTAAGCCCCCTCCCCTCCCCACACCCGCTTGCTTTCCCCGGCTCTTTACATCTTATTTTTGCAAAGACAAAATAATTATAAAAGCTTAAACCCGAGATTAGAAATTCAAGTTATTCTTATCAATTATCCCCAGTGTGAACGAGAACAGCCATCATTTTAAAGCATGCACGTTGTATAACACAGCACATTTCATACAGAAGAACATTGCTTAGACATTTTCAAAACAAATATACATGCTCTGCAAAGAGAAACTTCTCCTCTTCTGGAAAAGAAAGTGGTTAGAAAGAACAGAAAGGATTTCATGTAAGTACAGACAGCTCAATTTAACTGAGAGGCATCAGAGCTCGTGCTGCTGTGGTTTCCCACAGCTGGGCTAATGTGAATCAGGTGCTGAACCTCCTTCCACACCCACAGCACAGACTGGGGCTCGGCAGCACCCCACCGGCCGGCACGGCACCGACTCCTGCCTTCACGGCTTGCTCTTATATGGAAGTTGGCTCCTATTTCTGGCAGACTACTGTACTGACTGATCTGAGCCTCTGCCAAGTGAAAACATGAGGAGGGCTCTCTGAAACAAAGTGATAATATCCCCACAGTTCATCACCCAGAGGGACTGGCGCTCATGGCATCCGACGTTCAGATGTCCTCTCTGCAGCTCTGCCAGGGAAGGATGAGCCTGGCCAACGCCTCCAATGCGCTCAGACCTTTGCTGAAGCTGGATGTGAGATACTTCACTTGGTCACAGCGAGCTGTGGCTTTTCTGTCCCTCTGAAACGGTGCCGAGAGCCTTGGCATTACTCAAATGGAGCACCATGCTCCTTCTCCATTCCCTGAGCAAACACTCTACCACAAAGCCACTCGGGTCTGTACGTAGAGCCCGTCCCCGCTGCCGCCGAGTGGGGCTCAGTAAAAAACAGAAGAAGCCATTTGCTGAAAATATGCAGGCGAACAAACTCCATCCATCATCACTGGCACCATTGATTTAGTCAATCTGGTTGACTCGTTAGCAGGCACAATGCCAGCCAAACACATGGCCTGGGTCTAGGCAACCAAGAGACTACAATTTTTTTTCCTTCCGTTGTCGTTCTTCCTCGTCGCCTTTTTTTTTTGTTTAATGAACATCGGGTCTGGATGGTGAAAGGGAGCTCTAATCATGAATGTCTAAATCACTGTGCAAACAAAGGGTATGCACAGTGCATTTGTCATGTAAATTAAGAGGCAGTGGTGTGTGTGCCTGGGAGGGGAAGGCTAAAATCTTTTGCTACTTTCCCATTTCTCCACAGCGCCTAGTTCAGTCCTCACATTCCCACCCAGGCTACAGGGGAAGACTCACGGCTCAAACTGCCTTTGCTCAGCAGACACTTGAGTGCAAACACATCTCCTCTGGCTGGAAGTGCCCGATTGTGGCACTTTGGCTTTTCCACACCCACCTGCTTGCGAACTGGTGGAAAGATAAACCTTGAATATGTTTTTCCTCTCAGCAAGGTAGAAATCTAGCAGAAAGTCAACCTATCAGGGCTGCTTCCTTCTGCCCTTACTTTCTTCTTATTTTTTAATGATTTCCCACCCCCCTCCCTACTCCCTCTTCCTTCCAGATTTCACTACTCCTGAAATTTTTTTGGCAAAACCCCTGATTTTGAGGTAGGAGGGAAAACATGTAAACGCCCCACACCTTCCAGGCTAAAATCAGCCAGCTCAGCAACTGCTGGTGGGTGCCGCACCGATGCAACCCGACACAGGGCTGCCGGCCCACATCTGGGTAACTCAGGCAGTTTCCTGTGAAAATGGGAACACTGTCAAGTCTGGAGCAAAACCTAAGAATAATAACGCTGTTTCCCCCAGTGAAAGCTGATCCTGTAAGTTCATACAGCAGTTGATCAAATGCACACGGCAAAGTTCAGCAAAGGGAGTCCTTGGAGTTTGTAAGCAGTCTCTAAATACACGGTGAAGCAGAAATGTTTGTGCTCTTCTTTAAATAAATGTAATGCTGGAGAAAACACTTTGCAGTTTGTTCTTGTTCTCCTGAGGTCAATGTGCTGGATTGGGCTCTTGCTGGATGTGTTGAGACAGACGAGTTGAGTATTTGCAAGACCACAGGATCACAGAAGCTTAAGGGTTGGAAAGATCATCTTGTCCAACCCTGTCCGTGAAGTGTTGCCCTTGCTTTCTATTTTTCCATGTTTGAAGGAATTCATAGCAGAAAAAAACCCTGTTTTGTTTCCTCTGCCCCTGGATACTTGCTATCTAACAGTTTTATTTGAACAATAATATCCCAACGTTTTGGAGCCACACCTGCAAGCCTGTGCCTCATGGCTGCGACTCAGTGCCAGCAAATTACTCCAAAAAATAAAAGCAGACATTGCCTCTGACCTGTCAGAACCAGTTCACAGTGCTCCCCTAGCAATCAGCTTAACAGAAAAATTAGGAGCTATTATAGTAAAATTACATATTTACCTTGTTAAAAATATTTGTATGCAAGCCACTTCTGCAGAAAAATCACCCTCAACATGCTTGAATGTAGTAAATGAAAGGGTTTGTTATTTTAATAACTGCTCAGGCTCTGCTGTACTGCATTTTGGGAAAGAGGTTCATATTTTAAAGGTCTTTATTCCTGCACTCTTCTGTGTTTTTGAAAGTGGGCTCAGGGAAGCTTGTCCACACTAAACCCTGACCCTAAAGTGGGTGAACTTGGTGAACGCTGACCCAAACATTCCCTAAGCATCCGCTGAAGGTGGGTGCACATCAGCACGGATCTATTCAAACTGCTCTGATTCTGCAATTAGCCCCTTGTGCTGTTCTGTGCCCCGTGGGCTTCCCATCATGTCAATCCAGAACTGCATTTTCATCCCTGCTGTTCTTGCAGTTGCCAATTTCACTAGCACTGGTGGAACTTGGGCTGAAGCTTTTCTTCCCTGTTGAGTGAGGCAGGACCTGGACACCTGCACAAGGTCAAGGTGTCCAGGAGGGGTCTTCAAACGGTACCTGCCCACCTTCTGCAAGCCCAAAGATCTGCAGCTAAGTTTCTCTCCTTCTCTGCAGCAGCACAGTATAAGTGCACATGGCTTTTGGGACTGGATTTTTACATAAGATACGAAGCTAATTCCTAAAACTGGCCTCCAAGGAGATATGGCCATGGCTGCCCGTTGCCTTCTTCAGCTCTCTCCTTCCATTTCCCTTCTATTTGCTGCTGGAATTAAATAGGATTTTTACTTTAGCACCCACACCTGCAGCTGCTGAAAAGTCCTACTGGAACCACTCCAGCAGCAAAAGACAGGCAGGTCTAAAAGGATCTTAAAGCAGGGAAAGTTAATTTCCTTTCTGGATAGTAGGGAAGGTACAAAGTGAAACACTGCTCATGTTTTCCAACTGCAGTGAAGAATCAAAGCAGCAATCACAGAGACTTTTCCTGAACCTAAGAGTTTCTAGACAAACGTTGAAAATGTACAAAATTGCGCTGGGATCTGAATGAAAAGCAAAACATGCTACTGGAAACCAAGCTAACTTCCAAGGACCATTTTTAGCTCTGTCCTCCAAAGGAACGAATCCTAAATACAGGCTGAGACAGGAAAACCAGAAAGAGCTGATGACACAGCATATATGGGACATATTCATCCTACCTGGTAAAATTGTTTGAAAGCAACAGAGCTGTCTAGTTTAAAGTACCAGGGTGTGCAACTTTTGTACCAGTACAAGAGTCTGTTATTTGATTAATTCCTTTGTAACTGCAATAGCTTCACAGGCCAACGTGGCTATTATAATGCTATACAGAAAAAGAGTGCCCCCCTCCAAATACAAATGAAAACTAATGCCCCAGACCTCTTATCTAACAATATCTGAGGTACTTCAAGTAGGAAATTCAAGTGCCAAACAACAACTTTATTTCTGTTAAACACATTTCTTATGGTGGGGCTTGATTCTTGCATATTATATTCAATGAGCTTTTGCTGTGTGAGTAAAAAAACAACCAGAGGAAGTCTATAATAGTTCTGTAAATGCAGTTGAGAGTCAATTGATTGAGGAAAGAAATTCACTGATCTATATAGATCCTAGGAAAAAAAGTGGTTGTGGTGATTACAGCCTGCATAACTGAAAAGACAAACAGTCTATCTTCTACTGACACAATAACTTCACCTCTTTTTTTTTTTGCTTCCTAATACGTTCCAGCTGAAGGGCTTGAGTTTCACTGCTAGCAGCAACCACACAGAGGAACTCGTGGCATAATCACAGAACATAAAAGCCAATAATGGGGATTCAATTAGTGCTTTTCAAAGGCAGAAGAATTTTTCTGCCAAATATCAAATTGTTCCTGCAGATAAGGCACCCAGTGTGTGTCAAAACTGCCGATCTAAATCTTCTCGTCCACATGTCGTTGCAATTTGTTATGTCATCAGCAATGTCTACTCTGTACATGTCAGATATGAGAGGCGAGAGGCACGGGCGGGCTGAGGCTTACCTTCCACGTCGCCGCGTTGCGTCTGAAGTAAGCAAACATTCGCGTGAACCAGTTGTAGATTTCATTTAGTGTTAGCTGTTTTTCTGGAGATTCAAGGATGGCCTTGCGAAGCAAAGCGATTGCAAAAGATCAGTTATGAGCTCACAAAACACACTCACAGTTTTACTTGACCAAATACAAAAAGGAAAGAAAGAAAGAAAGAAGGAAGAAAGAAGGAAGAGATTTGGAGCAAAAAATCCAAAGGAGGGTTTTCACAATATGAACTAAGATTAATGGCTGTATTTAACAGTTCAATGGCAAAATTCAAAATGGAATTATCTAATTGTTTTGAGTTTTTATTTCTGTTTCCTTACAGAAATATTAATTTATTAGTCATTCATAAAGCAGAATCAAAGAGAAATGCAAAACATTTCACTAGCTGATTAAAGCTCAGTAATTATTTAGAGCTCAGATTAATTCTAGGGATCAGAGATTACTGTAGCTTGTGATAATTGACTTGCCATCTTTAAACAGGCTCATTTTCACTGTTGTGTGAAATGAATTTCCTAATAATCACATCGTATTGTAATACTTAATCAAAAGCAATTATGTTATATATTGCAGTTCTAAAAACCCTTATAGTAAAGGTTTGAGCATTTGAGCACGCTTATACACCAAAGGTTTGGAAATCTATTTAATCCAGGGTGTGCACATATAGGGAGGTGTTTTTTTTTCCTTTTCCCTAATCCAAATGCATGTGTTTGGCTCAGCTTACCTGTCTAATTAAAGATGCATACGTGAAGGGTGGTCTGACTTCCGCGTTCTTATAAAACTCTTGGTTCTGGGCAATATCTGCTAAATGAGAGCAGTTGTTCCGTTATCATCCCTGCCTGCCACTGCCGGGCCGCAGGGAGCTGCCCCACCAAAGGGGCTGTGCCACCGGAACCCCTTTACCTGAAGAAATGGGGACGTTGTATTTATCCGAGTACCGCCTCCGGATGGGCCCGACGTTGTGCATGCTCGTGGTAGTGATGACCGACGGCCCCTGCGTGACGGGAGTGATGGGCGCAGTCGGGGTGGTGGGAGTATGAGGTAAGCTCTGCGGAGACGCCTCGGACGCCGTCTTGGAAAGCGTGACGCTCGATACCAGGTTCAGCTGCGGAGGGAAGGATGAGGGTTTCGTCACAAAACGGTGTTTCTGGCTTAATTAAAGGCTGCAGAGAAACGGGGCCTTCCTCAGCCTGAAACAGACGGCACAGCCCGAGCACTCGCTTCAGCCCAAAGCTCTGTTGTAACATCTCCATGAGGAGCCAGTACAGGGAAATAAATACAAGCATTTCCGAATAGATTTCAACAAAAGAGTAACGTAGCCTGCTGCCAGAACTAGAAATCATGGATTTTTATCTAAACCTTAAAACAAGATCTCACACAGTACATAATCATTTTACTTTAGTTCCATTGTTTCCTGATCTAAACCCCCACACATCTCTTATTTCCAATGCTATCATTATGCACGGCTTCTAATCAGTCTTCTTGGATATTTCATTGAAGGCATCAGACTTAAAACAAAAGGCAAGACTTTCCTAGGGACACACGAGGAAGAAATGCAATCTCTCTTCAGCATTAGTGGGTTATTTTTTTTTCCCCTTCTGTTCATCCATTTTAAAAGCAAAGCCCAGAGTAAGTTAACACTGGAATAATTTAATTAATCACACTGCATGAAATACTGCAAGCATTCAGCCCAGCACAAGTGGCACCACTCTTTTTTATCTCCTAGGACGGAAGTCATCAGCATTACCTGCATGAAGCCCAGCCCCGGACAAACGGCAGCTTGCCACCATAGGCTGTAAAACACAACTGCCTCAAGGACTGTGTATCAAGCCCAGCTCCAACTCAAGTGTTTTCCATACACAACACTATTTATATAACCGGCATCCACATTCCTCCACGACTCTTTCTTTTTGTCCTACAATGTACTTTGAAAGACGATGCTCCCGACTCAATAGGTTGCTCCCACTGAAGTATCTGAAACAAACAATCTGATCCCTTCACGACAACATCAGAAAGGACGCCCGAGAAAAAGGGCTCTTTGACTACTTCCATTATTTCCTTCCCTCAGGCTGTTTTGGGAATGATATTGGGTGAAATCCTGACCCCATTGAAGGCAAAACTCCTACCGAATTTAACAGGGTCAGAATCTTACATCTTTTTTTTTGTGATTAAAGTTCCTTTTGGCTGGACATGAAACCTTTTCAGATGAAGGCAAGGCACATGGCAAGGCTATATCCCCAAATAACTCCTGTTTATCCATAAGGCACTGTATTAATTTTCCTCATATGAAAGCAACCCGATAAGGAAACTTGTATTAGCATCCCTCAGACGAGTTAACAGCCACAAATTTTCTTTATAAAAGTAACAGGATTTATCCAAAACAAAGGTGGTGGAAAATAAAGGGCTCTAACATTACAGAAAGGATACCCAAAGCAAAAAGCCCATCGCCGACAGAAAGGGTGCAGCTGAGAGATAAATTGTGACAGCTTTTTGCTCTGGCTGGTGAGGTGGAGCTGAGGGAAGCCCCAGCCACAAACGCAGTGCTGTGTGGCTGCCACGGCACACTGGCAGCTCAAGCACTGCTCCAGGGAAAGAAGGTGGCAAACCCCTGCCTTTCTGTGCAGGTGCTTACAAATAACACTTTGCCTTGCAATGGGGAAGATTTAACGCCTGGTGGCAAAGCACAGAGCGTGAACTTGGCACAGGATGGCGAAAGGCAGTGAAATAGAGGTATTGATTTCCCAGAGCCTCCCGTGCCGGTGTGACCATGTGCCACAGCCAGAGCCCGTTTGATGGCTGGCATGATTTAACGATGCTGATTAGGGACATGTATACAGTAATGTCTCCCTGTTACCCATCTATCCATCTATTACATATGATAAAAGGACCAGTGATGGTAATAATAGTACAACTGACAGGTCTCACTATGAAATTAAATCTACTGTATTTTATCTCAGTTTCTAAATGGACATTTTAACAGTCCAATAACTGCGAGCAAATCTGCATCAATTTTAAGTGTCCGTCTCTGGCGCAGGCTGAGCAGCCGGGCCCTCCTGTTGGAAAGATCACTGCTCGTGCTTCATCATTACAGCTCCAACTACTCCATTTCAAAAGAGTCCCCTTCCTTTTTCACTGTGTAAAAACTTAACATTTAATCTGTTTCTACTAGAGGACTGGGAGAAAGGATCTGCAAAGGTCAGCATTCCCCGCTTCAAGAATTTGAATCGAGTTAAATTTCTTTAGGCTTTTCAGCGTAGGTAGCAACTAGGAATAAACAGAGAAGAGGACGAGCAAAGGAGGGGGCTTTAACAGGCTTGACAAATGACACTGTGATTCACACCCACTGCTGGGCTGCCACTAATAAGCTACAGAGGAAGCAGCCAATCTCAGCTAATTACCAGATAAAATTGTATTGTAAGGACTCTAATTAGGAGATGCTTATGGAGGTGATCTAATGATTAAACGCTGCATCCAAGTGACCCCACCATCAATGTGCAGTGGTGCAAGATGTCACTGGAATATTTTGTAGAAACAGTAATTTTATTTCAAGGAGGGGAGGCAGTAATATTTGTAATAATGGCTATGAGGTAAACTAATTAAAAGACAGTTCCTAAAGGAAGACTGTGGCTTTGAGCAGCTGTGGCCGTTCCAAAACAAAGTGCCAAATCTCAACAGAGGAGCTGCAGTCAAGTGGAAAATTTCTGCCTGACCTCTGCTCTCGCTATTAATTTGCAGGAAAACTAATGACACATATACATATTCCCACAAAATTGTTCTAATTGCTAATTTGCCAAAGGAGCCCAGTTTCCAAATTAAACATGACTGCAGTCTGTGAGGAAAGAGAGAACAAAAAGCTGGAACGCCGCGAGTCTGCTGCGTTTCACCTCCGACGACCATTTGCGAGCCTGAACCAACAAGTTAATGAAACACGACCTTGTCGATCGCTGGTGAAGTTTTTTCCCTTTTCCGTGTTTTATTTGATGACACTCTCCTCTTCCAGCTGGGACCTGATCCCTGATGGTGCTGTTGCCAAAACACAAGCGAGGGTGAGGGAGGAGAGGGCTGCGCTCCCTCCGCAGACCTTCGCTGCTGCTGCTTTCTTTGTTGCGTCTATAGCACGAAGGCTGAAAAATCGGTTGTGAATTAGAGCAGAATAACAAATTATGAATGGTGTTGGTTTTGTTGCCACCTTGAATTATTAATCTGAACGGTAAACTATTAAATCTTAATATTGGCGTCAATTAGAAACGTGAAAGAGGCCGTGGCTGACTGTGCAGGGCAAAGATCAGGGAGGGACCAGGCTGGGAGGGTTTCTTTTCCTGATGGAAACTCAACACGGTTTCTCCCTGTTTGCATTTTCTATTTAAAAACAAGTTACTATGATTAGAAAAGTTGTTCGTGTCAGTATTTCGTACACAGCCTGTTTCCCACATACCGTAGTTTTTGGATGAGGTATCACTGCTGCCAGATGGGAGGCAGCCTAAGTCGGAGACTTAGCGCTTTGATGAGCAAGAACTCTTGCACTGCATTAAGGCACAACGTGGGGCACTTTCCCAGTACAACCAGAGAGTACAGTCCTTGCACCAAAGAGTTAAATGTCATCATACTGTTTGTACTGGGGATGGGGGGAGGGAGGATTTACTCCAGCCTTAAAAAAATCATAATGAAAAAAAAATCCCCAAAAGAATAAGGGGAAAAAACAACCCAACAGAAAACCCCACAAGGTTCTGGCCTTACAATTCTGCAAACTGAACCTTGTTGGGTACTTTGTTCAGTTTTGGGTTTTAAGAACTTTTTCCTCACACCGTTCAACTAAATCATAAATGCCATTACTGCTTCAGCATTCAATATCCTGCTTAGGATTTTATTGTTGACCTTCCCTTTCAAGAAATACTCACGTCTTCCTATTAAAGGTGAAGACGGAGATGTTTTCTTCTTTTTCTTCAGATATAAACAAGACAGAGAGGTAACCCTCTCCTTCACCCTGTAGAATAGATTTCCAGTAAGTGGCTCTCCCACTAGGGCTGATTTCTCTTTGTGAAAACATTTTACATGACAATAGTGGCCCCCACATAAAAGAGCCCTTGAAACTCTTTTAGAAGAAAAAATAAAATATCTATTTCTAAGTGCCACAGTAGGCCCAGACCCACTGCTGCAGGGCAGTGACTCCTCTGCCATGGATGCTGCCACTCTGGTCCCAACTGAGGAGGCTGAGGATTCATCCGCATGGAATTCCTGCGACTGAAACACTCTGGAGCAGAGACTCCTTTTCTTGACACTGAGGGTGAGAGAGAAAGCTAACACTGAACCTAAAACTTTGTCTTCCTCTCCTGCTTCAGCCTGGACACATTAGTGCATTAGATGCAGAGCCTGGCAGGCAGCAATCACTTAGCAGGTGTTGTTATTGGCAGGAATACTAAGGAAACCGAAGCTGAGGAGTGAGACTTAATGAAAACCAGTATATAAAAACAGCTTTTGTTGTGCTTGAGAATCTCTCTTTATTGCCGCGTATCGTTATTTTTTCAAGCTATAAAGTACAGCTACAGCAGCTAAAATGCTCAGTCATTACCTTGACAGTTAAAAGACTTCTTTTTTTTTTTGAATGCTTTGTTATTACAGTTGCTAAAAACAGTATTTCAAAACAATCATAACTGCTATGGTTAGGGTAAAAAAAACTTTAAAGAAGGACTATCTACCAGTGCATTTCAAGTGCCAAAAGTTGCTGTAAAAGTTTTCTTGTCTATTTTTGAAGGATAGCTAGAGCACCTAGTATGCAGAATTACTTGTTGGTTGATGCTTTCTCCTTTTTCCTCCCCTTCCTATGAATTCCGACATAGGTGAATCCTCCAAAAGCAAGCACGTTTCCACTTTGGCCTATTATGCTGATCACTGACACCAATGCAAATGGCATGCAGGGAAAGGTATCTTAGTAGTAAAACCAGAATGACAATTCTTGAGAAATCGTTCTGGCTTTTGTGGCTTTTTTGGGGTTTTTTTCCCATGAAAAAAATCCACCTTATAAAAATAAGTCACAGCATATTGCTCCACAGACAGCTTTGTTCTCACCTGACTTGGGCCCTTCAGCCTTAGCAAAACAGGAACAACTTTGCACGCTCCAAATATCAAGCTGTGAGATACTTCCTTTACCTTCCGAAGTGCTGCACTGTTGGGCGTTTAAATTCTAAAGCTCGACACGTGTACAGGCATCACTGAGTGCTGCCCCAGCTCCTGATGTGCTCTCCCTCCCCAGCAGCTCCCCAGGAGCAGGGGAAGAGCTGCCCTTTGCAGTATAACATCAGTCATCCACCACTACGCTACATAAGAATGTGCTTCAACCTCATCAGCTTTACTAGGACTAAAGAGCTTCATTGAACAGATGTCTTGGTGGACTGGTGTAGTGAAACACATGGGCCACTACACAGCTCTTGCCAAGGCCAAAATTACTGCAAAGAGTTGAAGCCATCTGAAGGTGGGGATGTGATAGATGGTCACGGTTAGGCTGGGGAACCTTCCCCAAAAATCAGTTGAGGTTTGAATTGCTGCACAATCACCAAGAACTTGGTGGTGGCCCAGCTGGTCCAAATTGTTCCAAACCCACCCACATATCTACTGCCTGACGTCCAAAAGACAAAGACGACGGCAATGGTCAGTGTGCAAAGTCACACGGTTAACACAGGTGCTCAGTCCGTAACAAAAGAGTTTAAAAACAAGCACAAAGATCCTTTAACCAGAATAAAACCACTTGCTCAGTGATGAAAAGGCTGTGATTTTAAATCCCAGTTCGCTGCCGTGCTTGGCCTCGCAGCCGCTCCTGCCTTGAATGCCACCAACGTCCCGCAACATATTAATTCTCACAGACACCTTGCATTAGTTATGTTGGCAAAAAAAAATTAATTACTGGATGTAAAGAATACTTTGCACTGCAATAATGGTCATCAGATCTTTTTACCAAAGTCCTATCCCACTGAGTTAAAAGGACTAGGGTCTAGCAGAGTCTATGCAGCGCCTGTGTGTTTTTTTCCACTAGGAAAGCACAATTTATGCAAAACACTATACTTCTACATTTTATAATTAATTTTCAAATGCTTCACCTATACATATTTTAATAATTTCTGATTTATCAGATGGTATCTATAATAAATTTTTCTATATTTCAATAAATGAAAAGAAGGCAGTTTCAATCCAACAACAGAGTGCCACACAATATAGGCCTGTCAGGCACCAATTTTTACTTCTAACATGTAAGTTAAAGGATAAGGAATTTATAATGCTGCCTGTGAACGAAACCACTTTTCATACACAAATGTGATCTTTTTTTTTCCAAAGGGTAATACAACAGTACATTTACATAAACTAATCCAAACAATCTATGTATTTGACAATGGCAAACCTCACACAGACTGCCTATTGTTGGTTTACATCTTGGAGTTCTTTATGTTGGCTTGTAACACTGCTCTAGCTGTCAAAGGTTTGACTTGGACTCTAAATAAATGGTTATAGAAGTGCTGTGCAGCGATACTGGACTTCTTTGCAAAAGAAAACCTGCTGTGTATGAATTCAAAAGCTATTAATTTTTCAGTCAAAAATATTCATGCCTATTTCTTTTAATAAAGAAACACTGTGCTGAGCAACTGAGAGATAATGTTGACTAGTGGTACAGAATTTTCAATAGAGCAGTTAAAAATAAATTTAGTAGGAGGTCCCCAACAAAGCTATAATTTTCCAGAATGTAAAACATTTTTAATACTAATCAAGACAGCCCTTTTCCCCCAGCGTTCTGTTGGGTTTTTTTCTTCCTTTCCCCTTTTTTTTTCCCCCCACTGCTTTTCCCTGTTTATTAGCTGTTAACACTATCTTCATGGTGACACTGCCTGGTATCTCCGTAGCCACCGACACCCACTAAAGCTTCCTGCCCTCTGTGGCTGAGCATCGATCACGAGCTGCTTTGCCAAACGCTGCTCGCTGCCTTATGATTTCCTCCCTTCAGTTTTTAATCCTTCCTCCTGAGGGGCACTGCTGTTATGAAAGGCCTCAAGGCAGAGTGCTTTGAGACTCCCAGATTATTCCGCTGTTTTAATTTTTAATCCAGTAAGAGCTATAGAAACCAAACCTCCTCCTCATTCTGTTGGGTCTACATACTTTGCCAAACAATGCGCTGAAGCATTTGCATTCAGGCTGAGATGGATGTGAAGAACTATAAGAATGCTGGTTTTATAGACACCAGGAGTAGTTTCTGCTCTAGAGGGCTGGTATCCACCGGGATCAAGCAATATTCAGCATCTCAACAGCTTAAATGGAAGGGTTTATACCTACCACTCAACACTCTCCAAGAAGGCACCGAAATTTCCCACTGACGTTGACATCTGCTCCAGTGTTGCTGAATAGCCTGCAATTTTCTGTCTACTAACCTCCCTATGCACTTCTGCAGCCATTTGTTTCCAACTACATGGAAACTGAGAAATCCTCTTCAAGTAAAAATGGGCGCGTGAAGTGTTTAATGATTTTATGTTCTCTATCTCTGTAATGTGTTCTGTTTCAGACATTAATTTTGTCTACCAACTGCATCTTGGCAGGCTACCATATTTGCTGGGTTAATAGTCTGACTCCTTTTTATTTCTATCACTATAAATCACACATATATGGGTGTGTGTTTGCTTTATTTATAGAAAAAAAAAATCAGTCAAAACAGATAAACCAATACTTTGTCATTATGCTGCATCATTGCATATTGATTAAAATTGCTGGTACTAACTATAGATTGTCAACGCTCAATTAATTTTCACACAATGACTCAAAGCAAAATCAAATAAAGCCAGTGTACCTTTAAATCTTACAAATCTTAAAATCAAGAAGCAAGGCGTTCTCTCCACTTTGAATAATCATGGAAGCTCTGAGGAACATTTTCAGCCTTCAGAGGTTGGGAGGAAAGAACGGCTGAAGAAGGTTAATTTTGGCCAGGGAATGAGGTGGTGGCTTTGCCTGGGTTTAGGGGTTGCCTTGGGCTGCAAAGCCAGTCGCTTCTTTTTCTAAAGGGCAACCTGTGGCGGAAAAGGTTTCCCTTCTCAGTTTCAACACTGTAAAACTTGATACCGGGTAACGATGATTATCATCAAAAACGTGCAGCTAGAGTCTCTCCTACTGTAAATGTCTGTCAGACAGGGAGAAAGCAAAATAAATATACTAAACATAATTTAATTACAACTCCTTCCTAACACTTTCTAAGATTTCATGCAACTCAGACTGATGCAAAGCAACTTACAGGCTAGTCCATGAGACCAGAAAAAGGCCCAATGCATCAGCTTCAGAGCAAAAGTTATTTCGAACTCTCTGAAGAGAGAGAGAGGGATGATGAAATCTGGGTGCCTGCAGTGGTGCAGCACCGGTGGGGAACACAGGAAAGAGAGGTTTGTTGTGAGGTTTCGTTTGCTTTCAGCAGAGTTTGGTACTTACGGGCTGAGGGGTGGCTTTTGGTTCAGTTGACTTCACGTGCAGGTGCGTCATCATGGCTTGCAGGCGCTCTTTATCTTTTGCAAGCTGAAAAATGGGGGGAAAAAAAATATCCTCTGTTACTCGTACAAATAAAACCCAGCCTCCGCTTATTCCTAATTAAACAGTTGGCACTGAAGCACGAGACAGGAGAGTTTTATTGCTGAGTAGTTTGGAAATTGTATACTGTCTATTCGTGAGGGAAGGCTAACGCCTGGTGCTGGGTGTCACTATTTCCCAAAGCAAAATGCATTAGCCCTCGAGTGAGAAGAGCTAGACCTGCCGGCACCAAGAGCTTCACTCTAGCCCTGACAGCTAAAAGACAACAGTGAATCATGTTTATTAACCAGCCCCGCTCCGGCTCAGGAGGCGCAGCAGAAAGCGAGGCAGCAGCTCCGAGGTGAGTTTGTCTCCTTTCAGAGCAGAAAACAACCCTCACACAAATGGCCCGTGGCTTTTACGTCACGTACAGGCTTTGTGGCATGTGCAGCAAGCGCAGAGGCAGTGGTGGTTAAACCACACGAGGTGCGGCAGTGGTGCTAGAAAACACCCTGCTTTGACCAGAGCGGGAGGCACAGCACCTCGGCAGGCCACCCTGCACTGCCAGGCTGGGAGTCTGAGCAGGAGTACCCAGTCGTGGGGCAGGAATAGTGTGGGAGCTGCCAGTATCCCCTTGGCATAAACTCGAGGGCAGGAGAGTGGGAAAGTCTGATGGTGGCTGGAACCACCCCAGAGGACTCATGTTGGGGCACCCAAGGCTACAGGACTGATGCTTTCACCCTTTCTCATCAGTCACATCATGCCAAAAGAGTCAGGGCAAAGCTCCTGCTCTGGGTGTCTCTTGAATTTGTTGGTTGAGGTCTGTACCAGGCCACAGTTGGAGGTCTTAGGATCCCACCTTGGCCAGGACAGCTTCCCAAAGCATCTCAACAAACTGGATAAACACTAAATCTCATTACTTTTGGAACTTCTTTTTTTGTATGTGCAAATAGGACTTTTTTCCAGATGATCATAAAGAAATCCCCTATACTTTGGAAAGATACATGAAATAATACTAATGAAAAAGGGGTGTTACTAACATACAAGCCTAACATAAAGGCTCCTGTTTCTAGCAGGACTTGGATCAGGTTCTTAAAAATGACAATTGTTGCAGAGCTGAGTATTCCCTTTAGACAAGTCAGATTCCTGGTGCCAGGAGGAGAACTGTGCTCACATTCCAGCAAAACTTTAAACAACCTGCCCACCTTATCACCATCATCTGTTTGTAGCAGTAAAGTTGTGCTAAGTGTATATAAAAGGAGACTTGGTCATAAATCCCCATTCACAACCTTACAGAGTCAAGGTTGTCTTGCTCTTTGCAAGGCAAGGGGTTTCTGACCTTGCCAGAAAGATATCATGACAGGATAAAACTCGGCACATGGGTTTCCAAGATGGGAATTAAATCAAGGGGAAAATGGTGTGCTCTGGAAGTGCAAAAGCAGTATCATTGGGCTTTTCAAATGGCTGCTCTTTTCCCGGCCTGAAACCTTAATGGCAAGAGAGAAAACCTGACACCTATAAGCAGATCTCCTGCAATCTCATCACCAGATCTCTTCTGGACTTCACAGAAGGGCCAAAGGGCAGTGACGGGCTCTTATCATAGCGCTGCAGCAGAAACTTCTCCCTCTGAGACTCCTCTGAGGACCTCTTCAGAGAAAGGAGAGGTCTCACCCCTCAGCTGCTGTGCTTCACACAAAACAAATTAAAACCGAGAAATAGTTGTACTCTGAGCACAGCTCTGTTGTGCAATCTCTCATTTGTAGCAGTCACCGGGCACATGGGCTGCTTGGCGGGGTCATCTGTGCATTAAATTTTGGTCTGCAGGCTACTGCAGAAGAACAACATCTTCTAGCCAAAATAAATAAAAGGCAGGCACCTGAAAAGCTTCCTGCCTGCACCAGCACGGCGGCAGCAGCAGCAGCGGGAGGGAGGGAGGGAGGGAGGGAAAGGCACCCGGGCAGCACGGGGCACACCCTGCGGTGCTTCCTCTGGGCCCCCCTGGCAAAATGCAGCCCAGCACCTCCCTCCCAGCAGCTGGGGGCCTTGGTTGTGGGGGTTTCACTCATCGTCTCAGCGATGCTTTTAACGCCGGCGCTGGTCGATGGGAGGTTATTAAAGATCCTCTCGACATTTCAGGCAGACACACGCTAGCATTTTGTCATAGTCTAGGAATTCAAACACTCACCCAGTTAGGCAGGAGTTTAAATTATGAAAAATAGAGGTCTCTCGGTTTCAAAGCACTGAAGAGAAGTAAAAAAATCTGAAGAATTTCTTTAAACTGTTTTTTCCCTCAGGTCAGGAAGCAGTAGTGATACAAAACTAGAATGTCACTAGTAGCCCCTTTGGTCAGTGGGGTCATACAAAAGCAGCCATGAGTGCTTGCTTGGCCACTGCTGGGAGTAAATTCTCACTGGTGGCACTCACTGGAGTGCAGATGGTCCAGGAATGGGATTATTAGCAGACATGCTGGAAAATACTCTTGATCTAATGGTAAGTATTCTTGGGCAAGGGCTGTTCTGCCTTGTACAAAAGGATCTGCTCTTTTCAGGAGGTCTGAGGATGGTAACATAGACCTGCCTGAAGTCTCAATTCTTTTTTCCTGTATCCATTTGGAAAGCTCTGCAATGGTGGGAGGTTTTCAGATGGCCACTCAGTTCTTCATGGTAACTTGATTTTGGGAGTGGTTTCCCTCACCTCTGTAGGGCACAACCATGAGGTAGGAGCCTAACTGCAGTTCAACAGAAAACACATCCAGACCAAAGGTATGTGCTCTTCAAACTTGGACACCAAGACACATGCCTTACCCCTAAGGTTAAATACTAAAACTAGATAGGTAGGAAAGGCAGTAGAAGACAAGCAAAGGTCAGAAGGGGCCCAAGGTGAGGTGACAGTATGGCAGTCAAGTGACCAAGGAGCAAGAGAGAAGGCAGTAAGGCATAGGATAAACTGCACATGAGACAAAAAAGACAGAAAATAATGCACAGAGCAGGAAAACAGAAACCCAGTGAAGGCATTCAACAGCAGAAACATGGCCACATCAACTGAAAAGGGAGATCACTTCAGCAGCAAGATTTCGGACAGTCCAAGGACAAAAAGGAAGGAAGCCAGTCATGGGCAACACAAGAGACAATCAAGACGTAACCTCTTTCCTCTCATTACATGCCTAATTAGGCTGTGCACTGGAAAAGTTCAGGACCTACTTTTCAAGAGTCTCGATGGATGCTTTAGGAAAACAGGCCCAAGCAGTGTTTTCACTACAATGAAAATGGCCAGCTGTCTTAAAATTTTTTTAAACTTGTACTTTTGTTGCTACCCTGAAATGTTTTTGCACTCTAAGATGGTGCTGCATAATGGGTATCCTATTCCAGCTAAGAACCAGCTAAGGACAGGCATACGTTCCTATATTTGTGTTTTACCCAGCAGCCCAATTCTTACTATTTATAATGGCAACAAATGATCATGTCAAGATGGTTTAAACAAAGTGAAATATGAGAAGATCTCTACCTTGTCTGTGGTATTTTAAGTATATTTGTGATGGAAATGCTGAGACCAAAGCTTTGAGATACTTTCTGCAAAGGGGCATTTGCAACAAAACACAAAACAGATCTGACCTGTTTTTTACAAAAAGTACATACCTCTCCTACGACACTGATAAAGCTGTTGTGTGCAAAAAAGAGCATTAAGGAAAAAAAAGAAAGGCTTGCATTTGGGTCCACCACACTCAAAAGCTGAAGGGCATCCCTCAGGTGAAATGAATTTGTTAAATTCTGTCCCTGTCTTGATGGGGCTGTGCGTGCATGAAATGGTGTGGCATTTACACCTGGCCGTGGCTGCTGGGCCCTGAACAGCGTGTGGTCCTTTACAGCTCCACTGGAAGGCAAAGCCTCCCGTTGGTGCTGAGCACCACAGGTCAAGTGGGAAAGGCTGGGGGTCCCTCTGCTATCTGGCTCACAAAACTCAAAGTCAGCCACAGGGCTTGTTGGCACCACTCTGTTGGTAACTGGTAACTCACTGGGGGAGTATTAGCTCCAAGGTCTTAGTCCAGCTGCTCCTGGTACAACACATTGGGCACTGTAGGCCACGTCACTGAAACCCCTGCCATTGGGCCAGACTTCTGCTTTAGACCAGGTCAAATCCTCATACACATCTATGCAGACTTTAAAAAATAAAAGTCTCAGAGGACTGATACACAGGATGAAGGGAGAGGGAAAAGGGGAGAGTTGTAGGTACATTTCAGAAGCAGGACCATCCTCCTCCTCCACCTGTCCTTTGCTGGCCAATGCATAGTGTCACTCTGCTAACCATCCTTGTCTACATTAAGCCTTCAGTTCATCCTGTCTACTGTGCTAGTATGATTGTTAAAAACAAATCCAGAATGTTTTGGCCCTCACACGACTTTCAAATGATGATCTTTTCTCTTGGACACCTTATCATGCTGCCTTCCCAAGCAATTGGAGCTAAGAGGTATTCCCCAGCACTAAATGGACATGAAGCTGTAACTATTAGTCACTTCTAACAGTGACTAGAATGCACTGCTGACACATCTTTCAAAAACATTGTCAAGGCCTTATGGAAAGGTGGTGACCAAGTACCATCTCTGTCCTGTCCAGCTATTAACATACTGTAGTTGCAGGCACAGTCATCCTCAGCAACTGCAGGAGGGAAGAATTAATGCATTTCAAGCTGACTGTAACTGAAGGATCTGCGTTTACCTTCAGCCTGAATCTTACTGCATCTTGGTAAAAGATTATCTCATATCTCAGTTTACCAGGAAGACTGCAGATTACTTTTTTCCCCCCCTAATTCCCAAGAAACTTGTTAAAATACCAGACCATTTCTCATAACATTTTCTGCAAGATTCTGATATTTTATGACTGGTAGTTTGATTTTTATAAAACTTGTGTTAAAATGGTTTTCATTGCATCAGCTAACAGTGAAAGAGTGTTGTGACCAGCGTGTTCCTGAAAGTAAAATTTAGGAAATATCTATGAAAGAAAAAGGGCAATTTGTAAGATAAGAAGATAAAAGACATTTTAAAAAAAATGCTTATCTTGAAAAGTAACAACACGAAGTTTAAGTGTGTTTTTGCTGATTTTTCTCTCCAACTATTTGAAGCTATAAATGACTTAACTCAGTAAAATTCCAAATGTAATTATCTTCTGTACTTAGCCCAAGGCTTTCCATATATCTCTACACTGCTGTCTTGCATACAAAATAGGTTTTTCAATAGCTGGTAACTATATAATGTACAACATTGTTTTAATTTCCCCTTCTTTGCTAACCTCTTGCCTACACACAGACACACTGTCGAAGCCGCCCAGCCAGAGCAGCGAGGTGCAGGGAGACAGGAAAGACTCAAAAGCATTTGGAAAGGCAGTTACACAAATAGGTCATAGCTTTGCATCACATTCAATATGATCCAATTTACCCCCTTTTGGCACTTAAAAAAAATATTATTTGCTACAAATGGGAAAAAATAATAGCAATAATAATAATACACGGAGATTATTAGTATATGAGAGACAACTCCCCCCCCACAAACAAGCCAGGTCATGCAGCGTTTTGAAATAAACATCAACCGTTCCCCCAGTGTATCAACAACTCTAAATGAAGGAGACCACGTTCTGCTCGCCCCCCTCCGCCCCCCTGGGTGAGTATAAAAAGCATTAGATACATACTGATGGATTTCCCATCAGTCAGCCTGTTTAAGTTTCCTATTTCTTTTCAAGTTACAGTTTAGAAAAGAGGAAATGAAGCTGCAGTTTCTTTTGACGGTTTGTAAAACTACTAGGAGAAGGTTTTGAAAG